>NW_009711988.1:139379-163528 GCF_000703405.1 Apaloderma vittatum
AAGAGTGAGGAAAGAGCTTTGAAGAAGGGGGATGCTAGGGTAAATTGAGACTGTTTGGAAGGTTTAAGTCTGAGATGCTGTGTGGGGAAGACAAGAAAAACTATTACCTACTAAAATTTATCTCCAAATTTACTCCCCAAAGGTAGGGATGGAATGCTGGGGACATCTTGTGCAATTCAGGTCAATTGGACCTTAAATATGAACAGAGCTTGACCAGCTGGCTGGAATTTCTCCCCCCTCTGAATTCATTGATCTTTCTCCAGAAACCCCTGTAGTGCATTCCAAAGTCACCTGTTACCTAGCAATTAGCGAGGCATTAGGATGAATTGCCTTTATTTGCAACGACCAACCAATCATCTGTGCCAAACTCAGTATTTTCTCCCAGAAAAAGAAGGTCTTGCTGCTTGCAGTCTGAAGAGAATCTAGAGCCCAGCCACAAGAGGTGTGACATCTGTTTTCTCCATAGGCTCTGCTACCTGATTTCCTAACTTTGCAGATCTGTCACTTAGGTTAACCTACTGCTACAGCTTTCTAAGAAAGATTTTTCTCAAAGGTCAGGTCTGGTACCTGGGGAGTCTGCAGTCACTTCATATCTCTAAGATATGTCTCTAAGATCTTGGCCAGGCCAGTTATCATCCCTGTGCCTCGTTATCAAAATAGGGTGCAAATACTTTTCCTCCAGGTTTAAATTAGTCTTTTCACTAGCAAGCACCTCCACTGTATGAACTGAACAAAGAACTGCCTTTTTCCCAGGACCTACTGACACAGTAGAGCATTGCCTCGGTCTGAAGCCCCTGGATACAGCTGTCATGAAAGTAAAAGTTATTCTCAAAACTCACTGCAACAAGGGGAAGGTAAAGAGAAGCTGGAGAAAAAGCAGATAATCCTGTACTGAGATGTAAGAGCAGAAATAAGAAAGGTTGTAGAGCCCTCCTGCACAAGGCCTGACTGCTGTTTCTGCTGCCAGTAAGCAGAGCTTTTCACAAAGAAGCATTTTCAGACTACTCCTTGTATTCTACCCTGCATATCATCAGATGGCACTGGCATTTTCTGTACTCGTGGTGTTCCTGATCACTGTGGATCTTATCAACCCTGTAACAACCGTCAACAGCCATTCCATGAACTGGAACTAGACTCAGTGAGAAACTTCACCCCCAGCTGGGACACTGGCATTTCTCTTACCCTGGAAAGTCTTTTTGTCTCTCTGCTCTGCTCTCAGGCTGAGGTATCACAACCTACTCCACTTCAGTACAAATTATGATCTGACGTGATTTTGATTGAATCAAAGCTGAATTCCATCCTGATGAGGGTCAACATCTATTTCTCTATTTTCTTCTTCTTGAGCAATGAGATAGTGGGATAATAGATGCTGATGATACATTGATGTATGCTCTTATGGCTATATAGGAAGAAACTGGAGGAGAGTTAGCCCTAGATTTCTGACAGTCCAAGTTCAAGTACCCCTCAACTGCTCTGTTGCTTCCCTTGCTATTTCTACAGGCTATAAGATCCTTCTTCAAATCCTCCTAACCTGAAGTAGCAACACTACGTGCCACTACATAGGTGAAGTCATCTATCTTGGAGAAAGCTGCTTTCCAGACTACTCCAAAGGCTTCTTTTCAATACTGTCATATTGCTGATGGTCTTGGAATTAAAAAAAAAGGGGAAAAAAAGGACAAAAGAGTGCATCTAGCATAACTGCAATGTGGTCACAGGTCCATGCTCATCTTCTGTTCTGACGTGTCATCAGGACTGTGACAAAGTTTTCAGAGTGTTTACGGTCCTTCTGAACAGGCCTAAGTGTGTATTTGGAGAGCAAGTTCAAGGAATCGTGCTGTGGTAACACCACAGTTTCAAAATCAAGGCTTATGTAGGAGAAAATGAGAATCTGCTAGTTGTGCATGTGGCTGTTAGTCTACAGCAGCATGGAGTAAAACAGCTGTGGTAATCCACCCTGGATTGCTCTGCAGTGTGAGGAGCTGGATATGCACACATGATCCGTTACTGTGCTTCAGGTGAAGGGGAAAATTCAGCTTCTAGCTGAGGATCGGTGGCTTTCTAACACATGGTGATATGACCATGTCCTAAACTGATGATGCACAACACATCTGCCCTATTTATCATTTCTCCTTCCCTGCTTAAGAAAACAAACTGTTTTTCAGGCTGATTCCTGTTCCTCCCTACCAAATCCTGACTTTCTACTAGGTGTCATAAACCATTCGCGATGTTTCTCAGATACTGCACTGCATGAAGTATGGTTCCTACCGTGCTGCTGCTCAAAGAACAATGCATCACCTGTCTTAGTGGAGATAAACTAGATTATAACTGAGATACCCCTTCCCTCAGCACATATCTTCACTGCTGCTGACAGCAGTGTCACACAAAAGAGATAATGTCTACCTACCGGTAGCGACATCCTTTTGTCCTTGACCTTTTGGAATCATATATCACACCCTCTACATGCCAAAACTTCAGGCAAATAGGGTGAGTCTTGTGCTCTCAAGGCCTTCGACCCACAGGAATGGGAGGTACAGAAGGAGCTGATGGGCATCTCAGCCAGGACAGAGTGAGATACCAGACCATATGTACTGTCAAAGGATTGATCAGCCCAGGCATGAAGTGAATCCAGGGGCTGGAGCACCTCTGCTGTGAGGACAGGCTGTGGGAGCTGAGATTGCTGAAAAGAGAGGACTTCGAGGGGACCTAACAGCTGCCTTCCAATACCTGAAGGGAACCTACAGGAAGGCTGGGGAAGGACTTTTTACAAGAGTGACCACTGATAGGACAAGGGGAAATGGGTTTAAGTTGAAGGAGAATAGATTTAGATTAGATCTTAGGAAGAAATTTTTCAGTATGAGGGTGGCAAGACTTCGGAATAAATTGCCCAGAGAGGTTGTGGTTGTCACCTCCCTGGGGGTGTTCAAGGCCAAGTTGGACGGAGCCTTGAGTAGCCTGATCTAGTTGAGAGGTGTCCCTGCCCATGACAGCAAGGTTGGACTAGATGATCTCTAAGGTCCCTTCCAGTCTAGGCCATTCTATGATTCTATGATTTTAGCTGAATGCTTCAGCTGGGGTTTCCTCGAGTTAAAAAACCAAAGAGAACAGGACGATGGCCAGCTGTCTTCTTCTGCAGGAGAATATCAGAATTGCCTGACTTTTTGGTATGAATGTTACCAGATTCCTGTTTAATCACTTCGTGGTTTTGGTCCTTCATGTTTTGGATAGGCCACACAAAAGCTAATGCATATGAACAATAATTGCCACAAGATGGATGAACTTATCCTTAACCCTGGTGGACAGCCTGAAGAGAACTGTATTAGATTAACTCGTTACTATTTTCAGTATTACAACCTTTGTCCTGGAAAAGTAGGTAGCCATCTTAGCTATCTATCTAGGTGGTCTGGGATGAGCAAAATTGCTACTACCTCCCTACCAAAGCCCTGGAAAGCCATGCTGGGTTCTGCTAGTGTCAGGGGAAGTACTGAGATCTATGGGGTGGCAGCTTCTTCTGAGAGACACAGAGGTGACCCATTCCAGCATCAGAAGTTTCACCCTCTGTACAGCCTTGCTGTCAGGAGAAACAAATACTAAGTAATCAATTAAGCATGACTTTCCATGGCTCTCATTAGCTATCTACCCTAATTCTGTCTCTTGCATTTTATTTCCGTTTCCTCTAGAAGTCTGCGCCCAGCCTCTTAAGTGTGTTGGCAACATAATTAATATTGTTTCCACTACTGAGCAGCCCTTAACCAGCACCATCCCTTGTGCAGAACTGCATCTTCCCCAGTATAACTGATCTGAGTTAGAAGTTTTTCCTCTGTGGAGCAAAATACTAAGTCAGAGGGAGATTGTGTGACTTGTTTTAGCCAGTACAATCAGTAGGATGGTAAACAGCCTAGATTCCCTTTCATATGGCCTTTACAGAGTTTTTTTTCCATTGTTGAATCTGTGAAGGCTGACAAGAACATGTCTTCTGTTGTGTGTTTAGCTCAGCTCCACAAAATCAAATTATTCCAATCAGTTTTGCTTTTTTCTTTTGAATAAATTTTGTCACCAATCATTTAACATTGTGGAGCTGATCTTTGATGTAGCCTAACTAGTCTATCCTAATAACAGCCAGCTTTGGCTCCTTCTAGGAAACACTCACGTTCATGAAACTTCCAGTGCCTCTTCTGGCTCTAATGGATTTATCATTCTGAAGGTTTTACAAAACCATTGCAGGTGTTACTCTTGTGTCTCATGTCTCTTAAAGCCTATTCCAAACATCCTGCTGCAGAAACTTCTTTTTCTAAAACTGCCTGAGGCCATGCTCAATATCTGTGTTACCACACAGTGCTCACTGTGATCAGTTATTAAAGGCTTTCCTTTCCACCTTCTTCAAATCCACCTTCTTCCGATGTGTTTTCATCATTCGGTATTCCCGGCTGGTTCACGTACATGTAAAACCCATTTGCAGTAATTAGATAGACTTACTTACACCTGCTCAGCAACACACTGCATTTTTATCTGAAGTAAATGACATTTCCCCCAAAGACTGCATTTTAAATGAAAAAGGAATCTAAGATGTTTACCCCTCTTTGTCCTCTTTCTGTTGTCTCCCAATTCCACTTACTGTTTGTAGCCTTTTAGTGGTCCCACCATACTTATTTTTTAGTATTAAATCCAGGAGAGTGCAGAACTGACAGGTCACCAGCACTTGTGTGAGCACAAACATATTAAACTGAGTTTAATGGGGAGTGTGGGTGGCATCCACTATGGCAGTAGGCATGGCACAATTTCAACTTTGCAACTTCATGCTATGCATAGCTGTGCCACTTAGCATTAACAGCAAGTAGAACAATTCATGTCCAAACTGGGCAAACAGGATTACTGCATAGATAGGATGTGTTTCCTCAGGAACAGATTTTTTCTTCTCCTCTTGAGTATCAGAGCACTAGAAGTTGGAAGGTGTTTAAGGAATATAATACCTGAAATTGCAGGTAGCAAAGAGTTTCTTTTTTTACTGAGGTTCAGGTATATTACAGCCACAATGTATCCCATACCTATTTAAAAAACCCAAACAATCTAAATTCCCCCAAACAGTTCTCTTATTAAAAATAATAGAAATATATCAGTTTTCTTCTGGTTTCAGTTTACCATTGAAAAACACACATTGTATTTTGTCCCCATTTTCACTAATTTATATGTCTCTATTTCTTCTCTCAAGGTTTGATCCATCTATTTTGTATACTACTACATATGGATCAGCATACAATCTACTGACTAATCTACTCCAGGAAATGACAACCCAGAGACCTCAGCTGCAAAGCTCCAGGATGCTTTTTGGAGCAGACATAAGGCTATTCCAGGCTACAGGGAAAGGTCACATTTTTTTATAAAGCTGGTAATGATTTTCTTTCAAAAATAGGCCAGCAAGACCTAAAGAAAGACTAGATTTTTTCAGAGTGTCTAAAGGATCTGACCTTCTGATATTAATCGTGATAATTTGGGGACCTTCCACAGGGCCTGTTCCATGTGCCTAGTACAGTGTGGGAAGTTGGAAATAATGAGCCTTTGTTAGGCCATCTGAGAAATCTACTCCTAAATACATTTTTCTACCTTTTTTTTTTTTTGGTGTTACTTAAACAGATTTGGTGTTTCCCCACAGAGGTGATAGGTACAACAGAGACAAAGTACATGACATAAACATTCAGTACAAAACCCCAATGACAACTGTAATATAATCAGCAATAAAGTCCTTAATTACTGTTGTTGAGCCTTGCAGCCATAATTCTTTTTTTTTTTTTCTGCATTTCCTTAAACATTTTCAACATTTTCCTTTGGAATTTCTCTTCTGTATAATTTCTATCAACAAATAATTACAAAACTCTTCTTCTGGCTGTCAAAAAAATAAAATAAAATATATCCTGAGATGCTATACCCAGAAACAGTGCAATATAAGGAGCTTACAAATTCATTTTCAAATATTAAGTTCCCTAGGCGCAACTCTGACTTGGAAATAGAAGTCAAGTTACTTGGGGGGGTATTTGTGAGTGTTGAATTTGCTTTTATTTGTGCTCAAATTTGTTTATATTTCTTTTGGGCTCTTTCACTTAATGCCTCTGGGAGCTGAACTGGCATACTGTATATTTAAAAGAAATGCAATAAAAGCAATTTATCACCTTTCCCCTGTGCCTGCGTTTGATATTTCCTGCTCATAAGAGAGAATAAACTGTTAATGTATATATTTATTTATATTTATATTTATATGCTTATATACATACATGTTTTGTTGGATTCTTTTACTGATAAATTCAGGATTTGCTAAGCTAGAAGCAAAAACTAACAGGAGGAATCATTTTCTTGGAAATAAGATTCACTGAAATAATTTTGGATGCCAGTATATTCAAAAGACAGAAACTATTGTTTATGTAATTTCTGTGTTTTCAGTAACATCATACACTCCAGCCTGTAATATTGTGGGGTTTATGGAAATCAAAGCTGAGAGCTTCTGTGGTGAGAAGGGTCACCAATATCAAAAGTAGTAACTCAACAGACCGTGTTAAAAATCAAATCTTATCGTATCTGTACTTGTTACTGATTTGTATCTTTAGTAGATCAAATGTCAATAAAGCGCCCTCTCCTTTCTCCTAAGGGCTGAACAGCCATATGACGCTCTCTAATGTTTCACTGGTGCACCAGAACTTGCCCTGCTTCTATAATCACATGAACATGATCAAATCTAGCTGTACAGCATACAGCAGTGGATCCTTAGCACAGGCTTTTAAAAGGAGCTGTACAGTGTGAAAGAGAATTAGGAAAATGGTCTCAGTGGATAAGTCCTGTGATTGTATTCTCTGGTATCCAGCAGTAAGCTCCAGGTGAATCTTCCTCCATGACTGGGACACTCACAGCTCTCTCTTACATGTATTTTCTGGTTTCTAGTGAAATGCAAAATCATATGGTAGCACTTCTTCAGCTGTGGATAATTTCTGAGCTATCAGGTTTCATGTTTGTAGCGATTTCATCTTTGAGACCTCTACCATTTGACCTTTTGTCTCATCTCATTGTAGTTGATGAATTAATTAAAAAAAAAAAAGATCAAATAAAATGGTCAAGTAGAATGACAATTCATCTCCAAGGAATGAGTACATGAACCCTGTTTCATTACGCAACTGATATAAAAATCCATTTTGGTTTGCTAAAACAAAATTAATATATTTATTCTCCTTAGTACAATTTAGTACAATTCACAACTCTGCTGTTATCTGTTGAGCACTGCAGCTAAGAACAGTTTATCATAGGTAGACATTGCATAGAACAGATCTGAAAAAGCAAGCAGACATTTAGTCCAGCAGTGTGATGCATTGAACAACTTGGAGTCAATATGTCATACGACAAATTATATATGAGTATTTTCACAGCATGCATATAAACAAAGATATGGTGGTCTTTTATTTGGGACCTGAAAATACAGAATGGCTAGTGTGAGTAGAGAAAGAAAGGGAAAATATTATAGCATAAACCACAGAATCATTTAGGTTGGAAGGGATCTCTGGAGGTCTGTAACCTGTTGTTTACAGCAGACATAGTTGCAAAGATAGATGCAGGTGACCATGACCTTGTCCTGTCCAGTTTTACAACTCTACAAAGACAGAGAATCCAGAGTCTCTGGGCAGTCTGATAAACTGGACAAAACTGACAGATCATTCATTCTGATGAATCCCATATCTGCTTACCTGATATCCAGGGTCTTTATGTTTTTATTTGCTTTCCTCATTCCCATAGGACCTAAAACTCTACTGCCACCTAAAGATTCCCTGGATATTACATCCCTGATCTATTTTGCCTTATTCGCAATAAAAAGGAATAATATGTACAAAAATATTGTGCCTGACTCCTTCCTTTTGAAAGCCCCTGTTCTGCAATCCATGCAGGACACTCACCTCTCTCCTGTCAGGCTTTTCCATCTTTTAAAAACACCTCTCATAGCTGAGTAATCTTCTTAACTGACATGTCAGCTATTGAGTTGTGCTCCAGTTACAGATGTTTTCTTTATAATAGACAAAGGCAAGGATGGTGCAAGTTTGTCTAAAATATTGGAGAAAGAACAGTCTGAAATATAGCTCAGAGGTAACATTGGTAAATAATAGACCCAGTTGTCACTAACTGACCTATTTCTTCTCCTTCAATTGGATAGAGGGCTGGGTCAGACAGTCAAGGTGTGTGGTGAAGTCCACATCACTTGGAAATTTCTTTAAATTATGTGTCATGCATGCTCAGCACTGTTCTTATGTCTAAATGAACCAGCAAGAATCACTCTTTTTTATATATATAGTAACTTAGATGGGTATAAAAGATTTAAATACCATTTTTGCTTTTTCTATTAGCTCCTGGCATGAAGCCAGTGAATCACTGAGCCACTGTGTCTCAGGAAATGCATATGGGGACTGGCTGTCTCAAACTGGGGCAAAATATGTATCTTATGGCTTAGTAGCACAGCCAGTGGCCTAGGAAATACTCTTGCCCATTTATACTGGTAATGATTGCACATGACACAATGTTTTATGTTTTGCTATCCCTAGTAATGTCTGCAGCACTATACTGATTGTTTCTATTTCAAACAATAGAAATAGATAGCTGAGACCAACTCGTGTGAACTCAAAGGAAACCATCTGTTCAGCTCCACTCGTTTGAGTGTGTAGTACCGACAGTCAATCTTATTCAAACTCTGTCAGCTAAGATCATCATACAATGGTTGTTACTGTACTACCCTTTACTCAGCAAGTGTCTATTTTAAAGCTTTTGTACTCCCAAAATTAACAGATATCTTTTAGATTATATGAACTTCAGCTCACGAGGTTGGTCCACAAGACAGAAGAATGATAGATATATTCATACAGCAAAGCCACAGGGTGAAGAATCCAAATCACTTTACATAAAAGCATATTAACTGGCTAACCCCATGCTTCTGGCTATTCATTTCTTCTCCAAGGATGGACTTAGGAGATTTATTAAATTACTGATAACTATTTCATTTTATTTTCTTAAGAGGGAGGAGACTGCTCCTTCATGGCTGAGGAAAATCTAAATAGGGAACTGAGAAGCTGTGAAGGAGCTGTAATGAAACATTCAGTTCCTTCACTTTGCTGGTTAATTTATTCTGTGATGAAAACTTCTTTAATATACTAAATCGATAATATCTACGGATTTTTTAAGAATATGCAGTGTCCAGGTGGGTTAGGAGAGCAGCTCACCAACACTTTAAGAGCATGCAGTCATCCTGCCTACTGTGTGATGCTGAATGCACCTTTTTTGTATCTGTTGATGTCATTCTGGCGCTGCATTCTCAGCAGAGTGTTTTACTTCACTCAAGGGGTGCTATCGTGATATTTGTCTTCTGAGAATAGTGTATGTGAAACAGATAAGTACCCTTGCTGTTACCTCCCTCCACATGATGTGAGGACACTGAGAAAGTAACAGTGTTAGGAAAGAAGCTACAAAACAATTTAACTTTTCTGCCTCATTCCTTATAATTTCACAAGCCTATATGCAATCAAGTATGTAATAATGTATAACTTGCCATACATCAACCTAAAAAACATCCAGAAATTATACATAAATAAATAAATAAACCAATGTGCGGAGAATGTGCTGTGAGAAGTGATGAGAACATGAAATAAAAAAGAGAAATTGCTTAGGGTCTCCTCGGGGCTACTTTTGTAAAAAATGAAAATGTGACCTTTGCTGGAAGACACAATAAAGGCTTAAGAAATCAGAGTGCCAAATCAAGTGCCTTTGAGCAAGAACCAGGGGAGCCAGGGTAACTGTGCTGAGTTTATGCCAGTCTGCTTCCAGAGGAATTGTAAATCCTCTTTAATCACCCCTCAGTCACGTACTAAAACTGAAGACACCATCTCTTTTTTTTGGGAGAGCACAGAGGAATGATTATCTCCCTGCTCCTGTAAAAAAATAAAGCCGTTTAAAGTGCAAGGTATATCACCCTTCTCTGTGTTTCAAAAAACCTTCCGAATGAAGATATTTCACAATAGATTGAATGATGGGTACAGGGGCAGCAAACCAGCTAGCAGTGTGATAATCTGCCATATGGGGTTGTTGGTTAGCTCAGTCGGTTAGAGCGTGGTGGTGATAACACCAAGATCGCGAGTTCAATCCCCGCTCGGTCCCCATGTGTTGCCTGATCTAGTTGAGAGGTGTCCCTGCCCATGACAGGGAGGTTGGATTAAATTATCTCTAAGGTCCCTTCCAGCCTAGGCCATTCTATGATTCTATGACTCTATGATTATCTCTAACCAATTTAACACAGCTTCTAGATGATGTTTTTTGTGTGATGGATGCATAAGGATTGTAAAACCTTCCAGATGTTCTAGCAATGCTGCTTTTTAAAAAAGTTAATAAAATTGTGAAGAAAGGGCAGGAAATAATTTCAGAGATGAATGAGAAACCATGTGGGCACACAGTGAACAGGAGCAGTATATTTAGTTTGTGAAATGTACAATGGAGAGTTACCTTATTTACAGTAAGTGAACAATTTTGAGAGAAAAAAATGCCACATGATGAAGAGCTCTTTGTTCTGGTGGAGAACAACCAATAGCTGAAAATAAATTCAGTGAGAATCAAGGTCTAAATGCCATACACTGATGGTGGTAAGATATTGGAATAATTTTACAAGAACCTAGATGTTTTCCATTTATGGATGACTTCAGTAGTGTGGTGGCTGCCACAAAAGACTGGCTTTAACAGCCTGTCACATGTTCTGGAGGCAGGGGTGAAAAGTGTTAAGACTGCTGCAGTTATACTAGATGAGCTAAGGGTCCCTCCTGGCTTCGGAGTCTAGCAACCTATTAATTAGCAACTAATTAGCAGCTGGTAGCAATAATAGGCTATTAGCTTGTAGCAAATCAACCAGCAGAAGAACAAATAATACACATAGTGGCACATCGTATGACTGAGTAATGCCCATTTTTAACAACCTTACTTCTGCTATCTATAACGAAGTGATACAATCCTCTGAGATGTACAGATGAATAAACAGGCTGCCACATACTAGAGTTAGCCTCTGTTTTGTACTCAAATTATAACACAGACATGAAGGAAGAAAGAGATACATAGTCTTTCCATTAGAAAGTTTTTGGTTTCTTTTTAAAAAGAGAAATACAAAGTCTCATTTAGTACTTAAAAATTAATACCAATCATAAGAACATATGGACTATGCAAAATCTACATTGGTGCCATGTTCTCTTTTGTAACCTAAAATCTTTTAGGTTTCTTGTAATGTGAAAATGAAGATTAAAGTCAGGAATTTCCAAGTTTTCCTTGGAAACATTGGCAAACCCCCTTTTCTTTCAGATTTCTTTCCTCACTGGCAAGAGTAACTCCTCACTCATTATCAGACTTCGCATCCCATATTCTCCAGAAGCATCAAACTGAATCCACAGTACTAATGTACAGTCATTAGCATCCATTTTTTTTCAGATTCTGCATTTGTGGTCTACATATTTCTACCACAAAAGCTGGGATTTGTACACACAATAGCTCTGAATTTTGTGTTTCGTCCAAGCCAGACAGATTGATGCAGCTTCTTCATCTATTCTATATCCTAATCTTTTCGTGTATGAAAAGGGAAACAAGCAATGACAAGATAAGAACCAGAAGTCATTTGTGCTGGGTCCTGGCCCTGGTCTTTTCTTATAGATATTACAGATAATAGACCTTTACAATCCTTGTGTTAGTATGGAAGGGAAAAGTAAAAAAAAAAAAAAACAACCCAAAAAACAAAAAATGCATTACAGAGGGCACAGAGAGACTTTTAAAAGCATTAAAACACAATAGGAAAAGTTCTGAACAAGAGAAGGTTTGCTTCAGGTCATATAAGGTCACTGACCTGGAGTAAAGTAGTGATAAGATAGCAAGAAAAACTCTTTGATGGGAAGTGCTCCTGATCTTAAATATTAGTTACTTGGAAGACATGGTAAAAGTCTATTTTTTGTCCCATGCAGTTTTTAATACTTCAGACAATACGGAAGAATCAGCAGAGAGTTACTCTTCAGTGAGTGAATATTCTGCATCACTAATATGATTTTCCTCAGAATACCTTGCATCTCCTCTGACTTCAAATTTGCAAGTCCAAGGAGATTTCATCATCTCTGTGGTTAGACATTCTGGTGATTTCTTGGCTGCTTGCATAGTTTCCTCAAGTCCTTCCATGTTCAGTAGACAAAAGAGTTGTGTGGTTTTTCTGTCTGATGTTTTCCTGGATTTGTTCAATAGACATATCTTAATGAAGACTTACCTCTTCCTTCTTGTCTGGAAAGAAAAAAAAAAACCAACCCCAAAACACCTGCAATGCACAGTGTTTCATTAATCCACATTCTGCTCAGCTGTTGAAAGAAGATTTTAATTAAAGGCTCTGGGCAGTCCTGTTCATCTCTGTATTAAGGGTCCTACCAAGTTTCTGTTTGGCATTTTATTGTTAGAGAGTGAAAAAAAGGCAGGGTAGACTGAGATGTTCTGCTTCTCTTACGTGAGGACTGAATAAAGGAGAAGAGAATATCTCAAAAACAAAAGAGATGGAAGAAATTGATAGATGAAAAAGTAAACATGAAGTGACAGGTAAGAAGCAAAAATATTATTATTACACTTCCATTTTTAGTGTGTGTAGCTACCATCATGGGTGTGATTTAAGAAGATGAAAGCCAGATTTCTAACTTTGGCTAAGAAACTATTTTTAATACTGAAAGAGTTCAGTTTCAATTGCACTGAAAAATGGTGTGAAGGGAATATAAAGAATGAAATTCTGAAAAAAAAGCACCCCCCACACATTACAGCCTCGCAAAATTAATTGCTGCACAGCATGAAAATATTAGCCTAGAATATCCAGTAGATAAACCGGAGAGATACCAAATTTGTGAACACAATTACTCCAGGGTGAAAATGTCAGAGCCTATTGTACTGAAATAAAAATTCAATTGGTTATGGCAAATAATCACCAATTGAATCAGAAATATTCTGTCTATTGTCCTACTGTATAAACATCACATTCATTCCATCATTTGAATGTATAATCACTGCCCTTGTTTACATAGCTTGTGTTGGGCAGAATGCGATTTTTTTCACCAAAATATAAAGCACTACAGGCTTATTAAATCCTAGCTATAAACTCTTTCTTGAGGAATAAAAACAAGCTGCTTTGAAAGGCTGAAATGGCTGTTGGCTCACCCGAAGTGATTTGCAGGGAACAAGGGAACATGCACAGAATGTGGTATTGCACAGAGAACAGCACCTGCTTCCGCAGCTGAGCCAAGGTTGGGTGGATGGGAGCTGTAGATCACACGGTAGTGAGAACCGGGCAGCACAAGGCAGACTCTCCACAGAACATTTCAGGGTAGATTCAGTGGTAAGCTTTACCTGAGCAACGGCCTTGTTACTTGTTCATGAGTCACTATTTCCCTGAAAGACGGAACAGCCATTTCTATTTGTGGAAGACTTCATTCATCCTAGCAAATGCATCATTTTGATTATTTATTTCTACAGCAGTGGCTGGTGGCTGGCGACTGAGGAGGCTGCTATTTCAAACCAGGTAACGTAAACTTACACAACGAAAAAGAAGGTCTATGCTGTTTCTGCGTCTTTCCTAATAACCAACAGAGCATACACTCTGGGTGGTATGACAGGGAATAGGCTATTTTCTGCCTTTCAATCGTCTTATGATTTCATCTGGCTCTGAATGATTCCTCCCCCTGTAATGCAAAAGGTAGGAAAGGAAACAGAGAAGTGCCATTCCCAAGGTCAAACTATAAATCCATGGCAGACTTCAAAGTAGCCTCCAGCCTGTTGGATTTTGCTCACAAAGCAAGACTGTGCAGGACAGTTTTATTTTTCCTTCATTATGAGCTTCCTAGAATACTCACTTTTCTACCCATGCAGTGTTGTATATCATAATGAAGAGACCTTCTGTGGTTACTGTCAATTTTGTCAAGCATCAGCAGCTGTCTAAGCACAGTTGGTTTACCATGATTAAGTAATCCCTGTCAGGAGCATGGTGGAGCCTATGTCTCACATGGAATCATAGAATCATTGAACCATATCATCATGGATGTAAGGGTGATCTGGCTGCGACATCTGTACCCCATTGATCACCAGGGTTGATTTGGCTGATCTGGCTGCCTAGGCGGGTGTTCCCTTCCTCCGTCACCACTCCCTGTGCATCCCTCCCTAAGCTGTGTGCTCCGTTGAAGAGGATGACCTTCCCTGGTAGAGGTGTGTACCGTTCATCAGTTCTCCCCTGCGAGAACCTCCAAACAAGTCTTGCATTGAGCTACAAGCATGCTTTTTTTTCCCCTTCATTTTGTGTTCTTTCTGTAGATTTGGCAATTAAAACCTGAAGTATGGAAAAGAAGATTATTTATCCAATTATCTTACATTCTAAAGTCTCATAATCATGTGCAGTCTAAATAGAAATTGTTAATATAATTTAATACTCAGTTGGTTTGGCCTTAAGAATATCGTATACTTCCGTTGATCATGGAAAGTTATGCACCTTTCACATGAACAGTTGCATTAAAATAACTCATGTAGTGGTATGCAAAAGCTATGTAAAATACAGATCACCACATCAAGCAGCTTTGGCAAAGCCATGTTTCCTTGCAGTGACTACTGGAGAATGGGAGGTGAGACACCCCCAGTCTCAAGTCTTGGTCTGTCATTCATCTGCACTGCTTGCTGTAAGACTTGGTGCTCTTATCTCTAGGGGCGGAGGATAATAATGCTAGTGGATCAGGAGGCTTAATGAATCTAAAAGTCCTTCGGAGTTTCTTGGGTGAGAGAGAGGACAGAAATTCAAAGTATTATTGAAAAATTCCCTAGTGCCTCCTCCACTGGGAAGATATCTGAAAAGCCTTTTTTCCTCTCCTAATCTGCTGTAGAGTAAGTGACTGAGCAAGAGCCTTCAAAGGGTGGAGTCAGCAGGTGAAAGAACTAGAGAGGGCCTTTGCAGTCAGTAGGAAGAAAGTGCCCTACTAGCTCAGCAGCCTTTGCAGCCTCTTCAAAGAAGGGCAGGAGTCACCTTAGGCACACGGATAGGTCTCCCATCCACCTGACTGGTGCATTATCAGGAGATTAGTGCAAAATGACGAGCCAGGGCCTTTCAAAAAGGCAAATAAGAACAATGGGTCAGGATTAGAGACTGGTGGGGAAGGCAGAAGAAAGGGTTTGTAAGACTGTCAGCCACTGATTCTTTGTCCCCTAATGGGGTATCAGAGAAACCAAAGAGGCAACTTCCTCTCCCAGTCACGGACACTCTGCCTTGAGCCTTTCCATCAGGCTGAGGTCACCTTACCCAGCTCACTGTTCTAGTGGGTTTATCACTTTGAATCGGTTGTGTACTTTTTCCTGAAGAGAGCACACCAATAACCCCCCGAGGAAACGTTTCCCTTGCAATGCATACACATATACCACTCCTCTTCAGAAACATGGAGGGAAATGAGTCTTCTGTCCTGCACCAACAAACTCATTTCCCATTGAGTGATGAAGGCAGTCAGGTCACTGCTCTAGGGAATTGCTCCATGTCAAAGCTTCAAAGCTCATTTTGAGCTTAAGAATTTTGTTGATGCATATTATGCACTGATCATTTACCTTGCTGCAGATATGCTCTTTTTAGAGTTATTCCCCAGCTTTATTAATACGTTCCTTGGGTCAGGTATCACTTAAATATGTGTACAACTTGACTAATTACATGAAAGCAATGACAGTAAAGCATTTGTTTTATAGCAAATTAGAATCAGGGCTTTTCTGTCTGTTTGTTCTCCAAAGGAAAGTTAAAACTTCGTGAGCAGAGATAAAAATTTATAATGTACCAATAATATTTCCCCCACATACACCTCCACCGAAGGCTAATACTGTGAACCCCACAGGAATCTAACAATCTCCAACAGATCGCAGTATTGCAGAGTCTTAAAACTAGACAGATCTTTAGATAAAACTGCAGGGAACATTTTAGACTGACAAAGGACTTGTACTCAGATGTGCCTGTGGCCCTGGGAGTAGCACAAGATCTTTACTGATTATTACGGCAAAGGGACTTCTGTTTTGTGCCCCCCAACCCCAGCAGCAGAGTTGTTTCTAATGATAGGCTACAGACCCAAGCTAGAGCTTTCAGAAGTCCCTTTGGCTCAGATTCACAAAAGGAATTTAGATTTCACAGTCCTCATCTCCCTTTTGTTACTTACTGTGAATTGCTCTGGGCTGTCCGTCGTACGAATAATGGCCCGATTAAACCCTTTTCATGTGGAGGTTGTCATAGATTCAGCAAAAGACTGAGTTTCTTTTGATAATCTGGAAAACAGAAATCAGTGTTTTGTGTGCGCAGACCCTCCTAATGGAAAATATTCCTCACCCTGCTCTCTTTCACACTCAGATGATAAAAATATTGTCTATGTCAAGGTAACTGACTCTGTAGACAAGAGGGGACCAATGAGTATAGTTCATCTCAGTTTGCTTCCTTGTAGCCAAACTGAGGACATAGGGACTGGATGGGCAGGCTATAAAGTGGGGGCAAAACCTGCTGGACTGTTGAAACAATACAACAGTTTGAGGTCTAAAGGATGCCCAGCTAATTGTGGTGGTGTTCCTCAGGTGTCATGGGCCAATACCATTTAACATCTTCCTTGATGACCTGGTTGGCAGGAGAGAATGTGCCTTCATCAGAATCACAGGTGATATCTCATAAGACAGGAGAGGGAGATGTTGGTGGCCTGGAGGGTAGGATTGCTGTTCAGAAAGACCTGGCAAGCTGGAAAAGTAGACCAATGGGAATTTCAGGAATTTTTTAAATTTCATATGGTAAAAATTTCAGAGAGTTAAAAAAATTTCACATTCACCCAGGAGAGAATTCCATGCAACAGTGTACACAGGGCACTGGCTGTGCAGGAACTTTTCGTATAAAAAGGGCACACAGGTGCTGGTGGACTAAAAATTGAACATGCGTCAGCAAGCTATCCTTATAACAATGAAGATTGGGTATTGGTCTGTGTTAAAAAGTGCATATCCAATCCAATGAATTAATTGTTCCTGCTTACACGGTTTTGGACCAGCCATGCAAGTGAGACATTGATACACTGATGCAAGTCCAGGAGAGAAATGGAGTTGTCAAACCTGCACAAGGGAAGGCTAAGAAGAAAGTTAACTGTTTCTTTCAACAAAGTTGGACAGTAATTTCTTTCAGCAGAAGAAACAGCCAGACATCAGAGTGCAGAGCAAGAACAAGAGACAGCAGCCTCTAGGTACAACAATGGGAAGTTCGCTCACTGAGATTGGAAAATAAAATCCACCATGGCAGTAATCTTGGACTGGATGTGGTTTTTTAGAATTTAGCTAAACAACACTCCAAGGAAATTTTTTAACTTTGAGCCTTGCTTTGCTAACTTTGGCCCTGCTTTGATCAGTTTAGAACAGAGACCTCCAAAAGCTCTCTTCCAGGCTGAATTATTCAGTGATTCTAAAAAAACCCCCACTGATATACTTTTCTCCTTTTCATCCTGTTTTTTAGCTCAACCAGTTCAAAGCTTACAGGGCAAAATGCTACCATTAACAGATACAACTGTAAGTACTAACCGAATAGCCAGAACACAAACGCCATTTCTAAATCAAAAGATAATTAGTGCAGGTAAGTACTCACCTGTATGATTGTTGGAGGAAAGGCATTGCTTAGTCCAGCATGGAGATTTTTTTCCTATGTATAGAGCATTAAAAGTTATGTATAAGTATACATGGGATCCTGATGAGATTTACGCTTACTACTTTGCACAATTTGGTGTGAAATCTCCACTGGAACAAGGCAGGGCTTCTGAAATTTGAGAATAATGGTGCCTTTCTCTGATTTAAGAAGTATTGATTTTGAACACAATGACTCACATTCTACTCAAAGTAGCTCCATTATTTCAGTATTATTGTACTAGTATGAAAATCTCTTCAGAAGAATAGTTTAACAACACGGGCTTACCACAAGATACAAAGTCTTACATTGTTAAAGGCAGTCATCTATTGTAAAGTAATTGTAAGGTGAAGAACGTCTCTAGACTGAGCCATCCTATCCTAAAATAAATAAGTTGAAAGGAACCTAATTCTACTCACTGAAAAGGGAACCTTGACAGTTAACCCATATTTTACAATTAAGATTTAGGCAGCTACATAGAAGTGTCCCAAAGACAATTTTCACTGTAATAGGAGTGAAGTGGTTGACGAAAAAGTGAGCAAACCTATTAACCTGTTGTTCTCAAATAAACAGTGAGAAGCTCTGTCTCCTTTACATATCGCTAAAATTAAACATGGATGAGCTGCATTCTTTTGCATTTACCCTTGATTACACCATTGATTTGATGTTGGTTGCCAGTGAAGCTTAATAATGAACTCAAGTATTTATCACCAGAATTGAGTGAAATGAGTTCACTAGCTTTGTTCCAAACTTGGTTCATAACACACAGGTTGTTCTCTTTGTAATTTACATTATTTGCCTTATTGGCAGTTCTCCCAACAACACTCTATTAGGCTGAGAATTGCAAGTCAAGCATATATTTGTTTTAGTATCACTTAGGTAATTATTCACTGCAAGGAAGGATTTGCTTTCTCAGTTTAGATGTGACTGTGGTTTAAAGAGCCTTAAAAAACAAACAAAAATCATTTCAAATTGCACTGCTAAATTTACTACTAGGCAGAAATTCAGAGCCAGAAGCTAAGGGGTTGATTCATGAATGTAAGCCAAAAATGGATGCCCTTATATTGAGCCTGTCAAATATATTGATACTTGTTAACACCATATAAATCTTAGTTAATAGGTTTTCTAATTCTTGTTTCTTTTTTTTTTTAATTCTATCATAATCTGAAACCACCACTTGTAAGAAGACAGCAAAGAAAAGTGAATCTAGGAGTTGAGAAATTACTATAAACAGAACTGTCCTTACACTAACTTTACCTGGCCTCAACACTCAAGGTAAGTTTGGATTGGCAGTTTTATGGTTGGAGTTAAAAAGCAAGTTCCCAGGTCAAGACAAGCATCTTCTTTCCATTCATTTTTGCTACAGCAGAGAAGGAAAGTCCATTTGTTTCCCAATCACTGTAAGTTTTAAGGAACTAATTATTTCCTACGTTTCAAGATTGGAAGAACATGTTCTGAGGGATGAGGTAGGACTAAAGGGTTCCATGCACACGTGTCACTTTCTGACACATTATGCTGTGGCTTCTGGCTGTCTTAGGAGCACTAGAATGACTGGTAAGTGTTGTGCCCCACATCCAAGCCTTGATCCAGAAAGCTGTCTGAAGCTGTGCACTGACAAAAAATTAAAGATTATAATTAATTGAATCAGTAATCCTAACTTCCCTGATTGTTTGTTTCCTTTTATTCCCCACACACACTCCCTTCTGTGTGAACACAATGTTACAGGAACTGGTTTACCATGGTTTTCTTTTTATAACAGATCAGTGTTATGAACAAAGCAGAGGTAACAGATGAGTATACTGATTGGAGATGTGAGGGCATGGAAGATTTAATCAATGACTGAGAAATAGACTGAGAAACATCAAACTCTTCCTCTTGCCTCACCATTGTGCTCCTTATCTGCGGAAAATGAAAAGCTGGTTAAACCATTTTGCATTTTGGTATGGTAGAGGATAAAAGTTGGTAGCAAAGGAGGCATCTTGTCTGATCAAGTAACATGGAGGCCGAGTTTAATCTGCCAAATAAAATATTAGTCTGTGAGACTGCTTTATTACAAGACTGAATTTCACTCTGCTGAAAATAACTAAAATCTCTCAGGAAAAGAGATTGGCAGATAAGCTATCTACACAAGAGTATATTTTAGTGCTTTACAAACCTTTCACAAGTCTCTTGGCCAGTTATCTAATGGAGGAATGGAGAGAGTAATATAGGATTTGATACAACTCTGCTGAAGAAGAGATCTGGTAGGCAGGACTCCTGGATTGGTCTGCGAGCTCCACTGCTGTCTGACTTTCAGCAAAACACCATACTGTTCCTAAATCACCACCCTTCCCTGTCTAAAAATAAAATGTGGGTTCCCCTTTCTCTTTTTAATAAAATGTTTTGCTATTTGAAGAGAAAAAACTTTGCACAGGCTGGATTCTGCAAACAGTGTATAAATCAGATTCTCTACAATGTGTGCTTTACTGGAAAAAGAATCTGATTCACTGAAGCTGATTGCTTTTGTTGAAATATATCAATTGGAGAAAAGTTCCCTCAAGTCAGATGGAATTTCAGACAAGTGAGCACAAAAGAGATTTCATTCACCATTTTTCAGTGCCAGAGCTGCTGCCCTTCATCTGAATCACGGGTTGCAGGAGGCTGACTTGATAATCAGCTGGCTGAGACCATGAGGTTGGTGCCCAGAATAAAGTTCTCCTTTGAATAATGACAGAAAGGGACTAGGTCTTGCATCTTCCCATTGCCAGCTGTGCACATTAACTTGAGTGTCTTGGCATAGTTTGCTCTCATAGTGTTCCCAGCCTTGGGCAGGAGATGAGCTCTCACCAACCTGTATTTCAGCTACACAGTGAAAGGTATGGCTGAGTGTTCTCTGAAGGATCAGCTGCTCATCATGCCAATTTGCTGTTGCTGACCGTATTAATAGGATATGTATATCTACTCTGTTATGTCTAGAAGGTTGTAAGAAGAAACAATACCCCTTTCTATTCAGCAGAAGTACTGAATGAATGCCTGTAATGACAGAGATTTGTTGAAAAATTTTGCTCTGCAATAAAGCTGCTAAAAAGTTATTGGACTGTTTGGTTTAGACAGCCCTGGATAGCATTTTATTATCATTGACATTTCTGTAGCATCAATATGAGCCAAGATTATTAAGTCACTATCAAATTAATTGGAAAATAGGAATTATTTTTTTTTCATAAAGCTCTGTCTTAAGTTCAGAGGAAGTTTAGTATCCAGAATTTAATCTTCTGATGTTCTGTTTTGATCATCTCTAGTTGAAATTACTTATTGGATGCTCTTTTAATACAGCGTGATATTACAAAGAATTCAGTTGCAGTGACACAACCAGCAGATGAATTTTCTTCCAACTGTAGGATAAAATTAGATCTGTTCTAAGAAGGTGACTGTACAAGAACTCTTGGGCCCTAGTAAGAGTAGTATTGTTCACTTTCTAAGTATCAGTCTACTCTCCAGAGCACTATTAAATCTTTATCTCAGTCTGACGGTTTTGTGTCTGGATATTTTTTTAGTAATGGGAGGGCAAGGGAGGGCTCTTTGCAAAAATTCAAGAACCTCCCACAGCCCTGTTAATAAGTCAGACCTGCCTCTGGCCAAAACCAAGCCAATCAGCACCTCTGCAATCAATGTATTCAAGAGGGGAAACCTGTTGGACCAGTCTCTTTTTCCTGTCTTTTGTGTTGGGGAGGTCTTTGTTTTGGAGAGGAGAGGTTGTTGAGAAGAGTAACCATAAGGACCAGTGAGGAAGGTGGGGGGTGAAGAGCACTGAAACAGAGATTTTGCTGAGGCCCGTGGTGGGATGGAAGACTGAGACCCTGCAAGCTGAGGAGATTGATGGTGTTGAAATGTCCAGGATGAAGCAGCATGTAGAGGACTCCACATTGGATCAGAAGACAATACTGGAGTAGAGGATGTGTCCAAAGCATGCTGTGACTCTGATGAAAGCCTATGCTAGAGCAATCTGTCGATGGGGCGACTGTACCCTGTGGAAGCGACCTCATTTGTGGGAAGGGCTCATGTTGGAGAAGTCTGAGGAGGACTGTCTTCCATGAGAGGGACCCCATGTTGCAACAGGGGAAGACTGTGAGGAGTCCTTTCCCAGAGGAGGAAGGATTGCCATGGATAATGCATAATGGACAGACCATACCTCCCATCCCCTGCCTCCTATGCTGCTGCATGGAGTAGGAGGTAGCTGGGAAAGGTGGGGTGAAGGTGTGTTTAAGATCTGATGGTTCATTTCTCTCACTATCCTATTCCAATCTAACTGATCGGTTAAACTGGGGGTGGTTCTATGGTCTTGGTTCTGTGATCTTAAATTGATGTTTTCTCCCAGTTCTGCTCTATTCTTTTCCCTTGACCATAAGTAGTGAGTGAACCCTCCCTGTCCCTTACCTTGATCCTGTAGAATTTTGTCCTCCCCATCCTGAAAAGGACGGGGCTAGGAGTGAGAAAATGACCAAGTTGTTCTCTGTTACTGGCTGGGTGAACCCAAGCTACAACAGGCAATTACAAGCTCTTTCCTTTCTGAGGCAGTGGAACAGATTTTGTCCTAGAACCTTAAAGAGATTACCCTTACAACATTTCATTTTTCCAAAAGGAAAACTCAGAGATGAGCTAAACAATTATTTTATGATGTGAAATAAACATTTTAAAAATGAAATTATTTTTGACTGAGAGTAAATGTCTCTGGGGAAAAATGTTAATTTCTAACTTGAGGTTTTCACTGAAAAAAAAGAAGAATCGTAATAATACAATTTTCTTTTTCTTCAAAAAATAAAGAAAAAACACCTATCCTTAAAAAAATCACATTTTTATGTAGTTCTTTCAAAACTACACCTGTTTGCTGGCTGGTTTAATGAGAAAAACAATATTTGCCACTGAGGTTTTGTTACAAAACTAATTAAACCATGTTGATAAAATTCCTCCAGATCTAAACTGGTACTGTGGAATTCTGTCACTAGTGAATAATATTGTAACTTCTAATGAAATTTCTTGCTAGCCTTTTTTCTTACTTACTGTTCAACTTTTACAACTAGTTAATAATGACTCTGTTAAGATTTATTGGAAGGATTAATAGTTATTTTGATGAGTTTTCCTCTAAGAGTGTATTTTTTTCTCATGATAATAACTGGAATGTGTAAAATATCCAACTGAGATAAAGAGAGAATCAAAAAAGGCCACACATCATCAAACAATTTATCACCATGGAAAATATAACAAAATAGCCCATAATTATGGAAACTCAAATATAAGTGAGCCCATAATGGTAACGTCTTTCAACATGCAGTCAGAGGAAGAAGAAAAAAACAACAAAAAAACCCACCAAAAAGCTCCAACCCCAAATCACATGAGCTGGAAAATGCATTAAAGTTGTAATTCAACAAAGCTAAACTTTGTAAGGTACGTGATTAAAACTTTTTGGGAGTCTAAACAAAGCTATAATTTTTTTTCCATGCTGAATAGAAGTATATAATAAAAACTACATAAAATAAGAGAGCTCTAGTTTTGACACACTTGTGGGCTTGCCAGTGTATCTATATATCTTGCTTTATTAAGAATTCAGGCTTGTTTTAGTAGTTGAAAAATATATTATGGTTTTAGATTAAAATCATGGTGCAAAGGAAACGCAGCACTGTAAGCTACTAAATCAATAATTTATAACACAGATGAGGGATTAATTTTGACTTGCAGCCCTCTACATCTACCATTTTCAGGGTTAATGGTTACGGAGACCATCTTTACATAATGCAAATTAAATTGGGCCAAATATGGTATTTTGATACAAAAATGCAGCCCTCCCCAGTGAGAATTTATCTGCATAGTATGAAGTGTTTAAGCACCAAGTTATTTTTTTCTTTATCTTCTGTGATGCATATAAAATCACAGAAAGGGAGAGAAAGCTCTTTACTCCTCACTTCAGAAATAATTTCATCTTAACGGTGAACTTCTATTGTCCTCCTGTCAAAAGGGTCTGTCTTCAAAGAAGGTGTTCCCAGCCATCTGTTCACAAGGGGCATTGTCAGCTGGAAAATATGGTTGTTTTTTTGTTGCTTGAATTCAGTTTCAAAAATTTCAGGCTTCCCAAATCTGGCAGCAGATGCAGAGTAACAAATATGTGTCTGTCAGCTCACTACTCCCTGATGAGATGCCTGTGAGCATGCTGATTATACATATGCAACTAATTAGGACCATAGTTAAGATAAGTTAATGGATTGATTTGCCTCTAGATCCAGCTAAGTGGCAACTTCATGCGCACACAGAGTAGCAGACAGTGCCCCACCGTTTCCCACTGTCTGAGCCTTGCCAGCTGATCTCGTGAGGCCAGATTCCCCATCTTCTCAGTCACAGACTCCCTCCTAGAAGCTGTGAAAGGGGTAAGATACTTCAGCATGACAGGGGTGGAGGAAAATAACACTCT
>NW_009711988.1:163559-249826 GCF_000703405.1 Apaloderma vittatum
CAGGAAGGCAATAGCTGTTTCTCAGTGTAAAATCCATTCTACTGTTTTATTTCCTTTTCATGAAGTGAAATTTGTTTAGTGCTCCTGGCGTTTGTTGTTAAAGTCCAGAGCAGTATTTTCCAGACTGGGACAAGAGAAATGTTCCAGAGGGACTTTTGTGGGCAACTGCAGCTGCAAGTCTCTGTTTATTCAATAAAATAAGTCACTAAGCCAAGTGGTACAAACTCACGGTGATTGAGTCTTGCTTCTGCTCCTCATGAAAGAATTTGTTTCTGATGACCTGGTATTGCTCACTGTTAAAGAGCAGTTTCAATGACCAGAGAATCAATGACTTTCTCTAATTTGGTGTCTGGTATGTTTTTCAAGCATTATCTTGTGCAATCTCAATTCCTTGCATTTTGAGTGGGAAAGAGCACTGTTTTGGAATGATCCATAGTGCTATGATTTCATGAATCATGTTTGGTCTCTAATAAGCAAGCTTCCTGCAAATGAATGGAACTATTATCGTGCCATGCAGGCCATAGAACTGTATCTGCCCTTTTTGCTCCAGACACTGGCAGTTTCCAGTCAATGTTTCATCTGAAGATGATGACAATGCCTGACAAGGAACAGTGCCCTGAGTCCTTCAAAAGCTGAGTGCTTCTGAGTGAAACACTTCTAATGCTAAGACACCAGAATTAAAACCCAATCTGAGAATATGTGTTGTGCGTTAAAAGCTTCACTGAATGTCAACTGAAAGACTAAAATTACTGTTTCCATCTTTATTATAGAATAATCTTTATATTTAGTGGACACATTGTCCTGTACCAACCTGTATGGTCTACTTATCGGGAATAAGAGTTGTACATGGTCTAAAAATCATGTCAATATTTAAGTATTGCTCTGAAATGTCATATATTAACAATGTGTTTTGCAGAATGTTTAGGAAAATACCTTCATCAAAGAATTTCTTAGCTGCAGCCCTAAGATACATCCTTAACTGCTTTATTCAGCCAGGTCTTCTACAGAAGTTCTTGACTATCTCAGGGTATATTAGATGCAACACAGAGTTAATTGAATTATTTGTAGGCTTCACATTTAATTTGTCCTAAAGGACATTGCTGAATCAGGGATTTAATGGGCAAACAAAGGAATCATGTGCATGGCTAGAGCCAGGAATCAGGGGGAAAGTATCCAGAGCTTTTATCATAGCTCTGCCTTTGGGAAAGTGAGATTAATCTTTATACTTGTAATAGATTTTGAGCTTTCCTTATATACTGTTGTACCTCAGGCATCCCAGATATAATTAGAAATAGTAATCAAGTGTCAGCCTCATGCTCATTGTACTTAGCAATTGTGAAATTTAGTTAATTAGTAGGTTTCATGTGCTTTGGGGTCCTTGGACAATGAAGGTCGTGTATCTACTTAGATAGATCTTTAGAAAAATGTATTATTATTCAAATGTACTTGAGTCCTAAGTAATATCAGTCAGTTACAGAGATATAAGGAGGGCTGAGGATGTGATTACCACTCCCACTGTTAGTGTCACCACCAGTTCTTAGAGAAGATGGATCCAACCTTTTCACTATCAAAATTACAATAAATAAATAAAAAGAGAGGGAAAAGAATTACACATTTTAAAGTTCAGTTTTAAAGTTAGGACACGCTATGCCAAAGATAGTGAAGGAAAGACAACCACGCTGCTTGTGATGGGTCATGGACATAGATTCCTTGGTGCCTAGAGAGAACAAACAAAGCTCCTCCTACAATTTAAGATATACATGAAGTTTACCTTTTCTGTTATGTCTCTAGCTTCTAAAACACACAGGCCAACATTCCCACCTTTAGCACAGTGGAATCCTATGGAATAATCTCTGTCTCATATTCATATGGCCACTTATCTTGAGATTTCTCCTTGAGAATTTTCAGTCAAATGTGGTTAATATTAGCCAATGTATTCAGTAATGTGAGGGAGGGGAGAGATGGGAACAGGCAGACAGACACACCAAAGAGACCTTTTCTCCCTCATAGAAAGCAGCAAAGAAATCTATTAACCTTTCTCTTCTTTATCCGTCAGTGTTTCAAATCTCTTTGTCCTTTAAGCGACTATTTAGCTTTCTAAAAAAAAATGTCATATGCACTTGGCTGAGTTCCAAAATTCAGATTTTATGTTAAAACCAACAGCAAAAATGACCAAAAAGACAGTGAGGGACAGTTGCAGAGGGACAGAAACATTTTCAACTGTTCCATTCTCAGCTAGTAAGCATTACTGGTTGCAAAGTCAAATATTGGAACAGCTCAACAGAAAAAAAATTTAACCAGTCAGCACCATTTTCTCCTCTGGGACTATATTTAGAGAAGTTCATATGGGTCCAAACTTAATTTTGATAAAAAAGGAAAGAATTGAAAGATGCAAACCAGATGAATCAAGTATTGATGGAAAGACAGCAGAAAATTCAATTATTTGACTTTTTCTCTATTTTTTGCTACTTTGAGCCTTGGTCTGGAGAAGGCTTATGCAGACTTATGTAGACTACTAGTCTACTTAAGCTCATCAATTTTTTAGATTTTAGGATTGGAATGTCCTATAATTACCATCCAGTGTGACCTGCAGAACACAAGCCAGGGAATTACAGATGATAATTTCTGAAATTCAATAAGCTGCTTATTGACTTGATCCTTCAAGATGCTGAGCTCTCTGGCCACAGTTGAGCCAAGTGTTTGAAAGTGATCCATTTTAAGAGGGAGACAAGATGACTACCCATAGCTTAAAACTACCCACAAACATCTTTCTTGAATGGGGTCCACAGTAGTCTCCTCATAAAGGTCTTAATCCTTCATGGCAGTGAGAAGGTGATTTAGGCCTGTAGTGCTCCACCCATAACCAAAGCAGCTGAGAGTGTATGCATTCACCTTGCACAGAGAGGAGCACTTACAGGGCTGCTCAGAACACAAACTCCAGATTTGTCACTCCTCAAATATTATTTTGTTGGAATCAGCCCAGATTTTGAAAACACGTCAATTGATGCCACTGTTGACGTAAATATTCCTAAAACCTGGAGAAGACACTGTAGATGCTTTCAAGGACCTTGAAGCTCACCCAAATCCTAACCTTCATACTTTGGAAAGAGGAATTTTGCAAAAACTCGATTTCATGAAAGGCTTGAATATAATTCTAATGCAGAAATAAAACAATGGTGAAATCTCTCAAGTCATTTTAGAAGGGAATCATCAGGCTCCTGAGAAAGCATTTTCCTTGTTTTCTTTCTTCTCTGCCCTTTTAAATGGGTTGTTAGACTCATTCACTGCTCTCTGGGACTGTGCCTCTTGCTTTCTTTGAGCACTTTTACAAAAGCAAGAAAGGAAAAAAATACTTGTCGTTCTTTAATCCTTGAGTTCAACCAACAATCTGGTATTCCAGTCTGAAATGTCAAACTGCTTATGTCCACCTGCAGAACAAAGTTGAATTTTCAAATCTTTTATTTATTTATCTATTTGGCTGGGTTAAAAGTTATCCTCATACCTGTCATATTCCTTCTTAAAGCCCTTTGATGAAAGGACTTTGAAGCACTATTCATAAATCTCATTCTTAAATAGCAATCCTTTGAGGCAAAAAAAAAGAAGACAAACAAAGCTCTTTATTTTTCACTGCTCATTAGATTTTCGTATCTGGAATGAGCATGGGGCTTTAAAAGGAACAAAAGGAAAACAGCAACTCCAATTGCCTGCAGTATCTCAAGCACTGTCCCTATGTATGCATTCAGTTTCCATCCTAACACACCACATTCATAAATTCAGTGCAGAAAAATGTGGGTAATCTAGGAATCACTTGTGAGCTTCGTCCATCAGAAGTGTCACGGTGTAGGCATGTAATGGCCTGAACTCAGCTTCTTCACATGTTATTGTTCAAAGGCTGGTTGCCTCCCCGAGAAAGTCCCTGTATAACTTACTCAGGGTTCCTGTATAACTGAGTGTCTCCAGTTCATTCGGCTCATAAACTGGGGCATGTCTGATCTCTCTGAACTCCAGAGAAAAGTAAAAGCCACACTCAGAACATAAATGCTCCAGAGAACTGAAGCTAGTAAGTTTATTTCTACTTATTTTGAAAAATTTCATAATGGTCTTCAGTTAGAGAAAAACAACAGCAACAAAAAAGAATTGTTTTCCTTTTTCTCATCTATTCTTATAGATGCTCACTAGATCCAGTTTACATTTCTAAACATGAAAATCTTTTATGATAAAATTGAAGAAATTATTTATTTCAACATTCCTACTTTAAGTGACTTGAAGTTTTCTTTTAAAAGGTAAAACCATTTTATATAAGCATACTGTAGTCACAGTGATTTTACTAGAGTATGCAAATATTATTTAATGCTTTAAAAATGATACACTGACATCTAATTTCAAAATTTAAAAATAATTCATGAGCAATAACTAAATTTCAGTGTTTTGCTTTGAACAGAATAGCAGAAATCGTTGAAGGAAAGAAATAATGATTTTCACACCAGACTTTATAAATTGTGAGTAGCACTGCTCAGATTTCAAATACCAGCAAAAAAAATTGATTCTTGTCCTGCTTGCATCCGCGCATTTAGCAATCAACTCTTTATTTAGCCTTGTAACAAGTCAGGGACAGGCTTATTTCCACAGTGGTCTGAGAGTACAGCTACATTAACAGTAGCAGTGAGTTAATAGTGGCCCAGCATAACAAGCTACAGCTCATCAGTGAGTGTCAATAGGTGTTTGTAGTCTGTGTGACTGTATGTGGTCATAGCTCTTTGCAATCAGGATGAAAGAGCTGCTTAGCAGATGGAAACCCGTCAATTCCCTTTTACTAAACTGCTTTCTTGTGTTATTGATCCTTCAAGGCATTCCTTTTTTAAAAAATACAACCGCTTCAATAAAATCACAGAGTGAGTCAGATAGGAACCATTTTTCAAAGTATTTGTTGACTCCTATTGTAAATGTCAATTGTTCCTGAGAGGATGGTCTCCTGGTTAGGAGCCCAGCATCTCCTAATATCCTGCTTAACCTGAATGCCAAAAACAGACAGGAAAAAGTAAAAAGTTCAGCCCTTGAGACTCCAGACCACTGGAAGTTTAACATTGTGAATTTTATTTTCCTTGTCACTGTAATAGGAATAACAGTGGCAGATACATCACATTACCAACCAGGCATTATTTAGATGAGTTCATTCTGCTGCATCCTTCTTTCTACAGTGGTAATACGAATTTTTCTCAGAAGAAAAAAGTAGAAGTCCTACTCTGCCAAGTGCTTGCCCTCAGCAGATGCCTGACCAATCCTGAGATATTGTCCTGTAATTAATCCTCTGACTCCAGGAAATAAATCATAAATGTGACTGTGGCTTTATGGAGCAATGTTACTGAAGCCTGCTTTCATCTCAAGGTATGTTTCCAGAACCTTTCAAACCCAATATGATGCACACTGACATCAGTAGATGTGGTTTCCCCTCGGAGCTGCATGTTCTCTCTTTGTGTTGGCCCCACGTGCTATATGCCACACCGGCTTGGGCCACTGCCATAGCACACGTGGGAGGTGGAAAAGCTGTTTCTTAAACAGGGCAAGAGGAGAACAGCTAACGCATCTTTTGGTCCCATTCTCATTTTTTCTTTCTACCTATACTAAAACTGTGAGAAAAAAGGTTCAGTGTACACGTGTATCAATATGTTTTGTGACATGATCAAAAAACATATGGCAATGATCTCTCATAGGACCTCCACCATCTATGTCTGCTCCTCTTGCAAATGCAAAATCAGGGTCGGAAACTGTTTATATCCATGGAGCTGAGGGTAGAAAAGGACAAGTAGCTGAGGTCTCTCAAAAAACTAAGCTATTTGTGTCTCATTGTAAAGTAAGCGTTGACATACAGACATATACAACAGTTATGCACACACACATACAAAAAGCAAATGTTTCTTTTTTATACTCCTTTTAAAAAATGAAGTTCTCTCCCTATGTCTTTGAATTAAAAACAAACAGGGAAATGAACACAAAGACAGTCATTTAAAATTGAAATTATTTTTTTTACTGCCTCTCCATCATTTCTGTTCCAAGTAGCTGTTGAACATTACCCTGTCAACTCTTCAAGTATTTAACTACAAAATACTCTTCATAAATAATGTAGGCAGATTAACTAAATGGTACATAATTACTGCAAATTTAGAGTCTCGTTGCAGAATATATTTTATCCATGATTACAGTGCTTACAGACTTTCCAAACACTCTCTTATATATTTGACAGTAAGCCATAGGAAAATTTCAGCTGTCTATAACTGCTTTTCAGAATCTATAATAATTTAGATTAACATGTTATTAAAGACTTTGATTTAGGAAACACCTAATACATTTTTCTATTTTTTTCATTACACTTAAAATTAAAGAAAAAAAAACCACCAAAAGAACTCAAGATCGGACTCGTAAAGTGGAAGTTTTCGAAGTTGATTGCAGGTTCACAACTCTTTAACAAGGTACTTTCAGTCTGGCAGAGACTCAAACGAGACAATTAACAGAAGCAATGAAGCAGTTCAAAGAGAGAGTTGTGTGGCTTTTTAATTGGTACTTCAGAAAGCCAAAGTTCCCTCTATGCAGAAAAGACAGGAGCCAGGGAGTAATTGCCTAGCCATTTCTGCAAAAAGGGCTTGAAATCTGTGTTAAATAAGATCTTGATCTTAGCACAGGAAGGTCATGATTCTCTGGAATTGTAAAGATACTCCTTCCCTGCAGTGGTCCATTAATGATTTGAAAGATTTTACAGTGGTCATTACAAGGTACCGAATAAATACCAAAATAAAAGCTAAAGTGTAGACTCACTCTTACACTGTTGTGTAATAAGGGAAAATCTCCACTCGCAGCAGCAGCAGCTGGGCCTGTCTCTAATGGTAATGAAATAGCCATCTTTCATCTTAGCACTTACAGTCTTCACTGTGCTGATGCTCACAGAACAAATGCGATTGTGGGTGAGGACAATATGTCTGCTCTGATAGTCTGAATAGAGGTTAAGTTACTGGTCCCAGAGCAGCAGATGCTTTTCAGACTAAGGACTTGATATTAAGTTTCCAGAGTCCTGGGCAGGCAACAAAAGCATTATTATTGACCAGAGTCCAATGTTGTTTTCTGTCCTCAAAAGTGGCCCAACATAAAAGTTTCAACAACACAAGTGCGATTAAATTTTGTTCTCATTCTCAGGCTAGCTCTCTTCAGCATTCACTCTGTGTGTCTTCTCCATTCTGGGAAGGCAAAGGCAGCAACAGATAGATTGCCTTCAAAATCAGCAGAGACTTGAATGCCTGTTGCTGTTTGGCACCTTCAGTGTTCATGTTAGGATGGCGCCACACCCAGCTCTGTTGCTCATATTTTTCGTTAACCTTGAGATCCTTATAGCTGTAACAACAGGAATGGAAAGACCACTTTCCGAGAGTATTAGACGGCCGTAAGGAAAGAAACCGGACCACTTCTGATGAAGGTACTGATGTCACCTACTTGGACGTGCTGAAGGGAAGGGGTGACATCCAGAGGGACCTCAGCAGGCTTGAGAGGTGGGCCTGTGCAAACCTCATGAAGTTCAACAAGGCTAAGTGCAAAGTCCTGCACCTGGGTTGGGGCAATCCCAAGCACAGATACAGGCTGGGTGATGAGTGGATTGAGAGCAGCCCTGCAGGGGAAGACCTGGGAGTGTTGGTGTACAAGAAGCTCAGCATGACTCAGTAATGTGCACTCGTACCCCAAAAAGCCAGCTGTATCCTGAGCTGCATCAAAAGAAGCGTGTCCAGCAGGTCAAGGGAGGTGATTCTTTCCCTCTACTCTGCTCTCGTGAGACCCCACCTGGAGTACTGTGTTCAGCTCTGGGACTCCCAATGCAAAAAGGACACAGATCTGTTGGAGCAGGTCCAGAGGAAAGCCACAGAGATGATCAGAGGGCTGAAACACCTGTCCTGTGAGGACAGTCTGAGAGAGTTGAGGTTTTTCAGCCTGAAGAGGAGAAGGCTCCAGGGAGATCTTAGAGTGGTTTCCCAGTACTTAAAGGGGGCTATAGGAAAGAAGGGGAGGAGCTCTTTGTCAGCGAGTGTGATGATAGGACAAGGGGTAAGAGTTTCAAACTGAAAGAGAGTAGATTTAGATTAGATATTAGGAAGAAACTCTTTCCTCTAAGGGAAGTGAGACACTGGAACAGGCTGCTCAGAAAAGTTGGATGTGGCCCCTCCCTGAAAGTGTTCAAGGCTGGGCTGGATGGAGCTTCGAGCAACATAGTCTGGTGGAAGGTGTCCCTGCCCATGGCAGGGAGGTCAGAACTAGCTGATGTCCCTTCCAGCTGGAACTGTTCTACGATTATATGAAATAAATTATTTCTAGGCAACACACGTCCTAGGAAACATCAGGTTCTCAAAGAGATTCATTTGCATTGTGTTGGAAAAAATGCTCATATTGTTCCCAGGGCAACCTCTCTGATGTATTGCAGGTTAAGGACTTCAGGGGTACACTGGGGAAAACGCAACTCTGAAATTTCACCTTCAGTCACTGCAATAGATAATGATAAATTTGGAGCTGTCTTATCCACAAGTACTGACTGTTGTCACCAGACATGGTGACTTGAGATGAGGAACCCATATCTTGAAATGTTGTGCAAATTATTTCTAGACAGGCAAGACTTATTTTAGACAAAGGAATATATTGGTATATGCTAATTTGAAAGTCTATGCACTGTTCTCCATGCAGTACAGGTAAAAGGAGGTTATTGTTTAAGCTTGTGTTGAGGTAATCTTCCTTCTGTGGGCCAGTTTTCATATATAATCTTGGAAAGCCGTCTCTTTTCACTGTGCTTTAATTTTTGATCTGTAAGATCAAGGTACTGATATTATCTTCATGGAACTCTATATAGATCACAACTAGATTGGAAGGAAGAGTATATCTTCTATTCAGTGGTTGATCTGAAAAAAACAGAAAAAAAATCACTGTAGATCAAATGAAAATGGAAATATCTTTTCTCACTTTTTTATTTTCATAAAATCCATCCATAGATTCATTCCCAAGCAAACTAGTTCATTTAGTTTGTGGGGGTTTACTATTTTTTTTGGTTTTTTCAAATACATTTTAATACATATCATGCTACCAAGTTTTCTTTTAAAAAAAATCCCACTCATAATGTGCGATAGTTGCAACATCCAGAAAGCTATTTTTCATTTTATTTTAACAGTTGTGAAGTGATATAATTTTAAAAAATAAATTGTCCACAATCTTTTTTTTTTCAGTGCAGGGGAGAGCTGCTGATACTATCTTCCAAATCTGAAACAATTTCACAAATGATTGTGGTCCTTCAATTTTAACTTTCTATTTTTTGTCTCTCTTTTCTGTCCAAACCAGCTCAATACACAATACCTGGTATAATGAACACCCAGCCTCACTGAAATCAATTTTAACTAAGCTAATTGCTTATATTTTCTAGGGAAGAAGGGAATCGCATCAGTGATGTGAAGCAGTCAGACCTGCTGCATACACTGACAACATCACATACAACAGTGAATTTTGTATTTCTGTCAGTTAATTCTTGTGTTTATTATCTGCAAAAAAAACGATGTGATTAGATGGAGGGTGCAGAATATCACTCATCCCACTCTGCTTTGTCTTTTATCATCTTTGCTTTATATTCTAGAAAACGCAGGATTTCACCTGGAGTAGGTCCCATCTCAGTTTTTTTCACTCTCATCTTGGATGTCGCAGCAAGCAGGAGATCTTTCCTGATTTGAGCATTTCACTCATTTGTTTCAATTGTGGCTCTGGTACTGCCAGAGAAAAAATACCAAAATATGCCAACAATTTTCTTTACATTCAGACTGCTGCATAACTCTATCCCAGCTTATACCTTGTCTCTTACCCCTTCCTCCCTACTCAAACCTCCTGTCTTCCTGGGCCTTGCCAGTGATTTCTGATCTGATCATCTACTTCTGTTGCCTTTCCACTTCTTTCTTCCACACTTCTACCACACACACACAAGAGATTTTTGAGCCTTAACCCCCATGCTTGCTGCAACATTAAAAAGCTACCAACAGTGAAAATGAAAAAAAGTCAATCAATTTTTCTTCAATGTAGACCTATTTCTGAATGTGGATAAATAAAAAATTATGTCATGGTTTCCTTTTAAAACATTGTGAGATAGGAATGAAGCAAATGAAAACCTTTACCTCTGATTCTGGCTTATCTGCATTCATTTATTATAGAAATTTTAAAATTTTAGGTTTGCACTTCCTCATAAATGGCAACCACTAATGGTGGGTCTCTAATCTTAGCTGTGGTAGAAGGATGGAATAGAGGGGAACTCAGCCTCTAGCAGAATGGAAAGCAGTGCTTTGCTGGATTCCAGAACCGGGCTTCTCTTGAAGCAGAGTGAAATCCCTGTTTCCTCCATCAAATACCGAAAAGGTGTGTGTGCAAATGGTGGTGGGCACCTTCGTACACAGAGTAACCACTTGCTTGCAATTCTTGGGCAATATAGAACATATTTAACAATTGTAGCTTCTACCATAGGATCTAATGGTATGAGAAATAGATGAAGAAGAAATATTTCCAGTGATGCTGACTCTGAAGCGCTGGCTTTCTTGTGTTTGGGTGTTTAGCTGGATGCCAAAAGATACTGGTCAGAGACAGGGTGAACAGATATAAACATGTCTTTTACGATACTCCATATCATACAATTAATGTGCAACCTTCATTAACGGAGATGACACTTGCCTGGCACACAGAGTAAACAAGAACTATTTTCTCAAGCTTAGCAGTTTAGAGTTCACACAATGCTGTCCCAAAGAGCTTTACAGCTAAACAGTTTTTCTTGTTCTATAAAGTCAGTTAATCATTCTTGTTTTCATGGATGCTTAAAAATAAGGATATCACCTCTCTGTAAATCTGCCTGGGCTAGAGCCTCTTCCTGAGCATCTCTGAGTAAGTATTTCTCATTGCCACATACATTTGAAATACCAAGACATTTTTGCCCTTTGTGAAAACTGGGGAAAACAGGCACAGAAATGTGACTCCCTCAAGATCATACAAGTATTCTGGGAGAACAAAGAATCAAGATTTTTGCTATTTGGGAGAAAACACTAACTACTGTTCCCAAATTCTAACATTTGCATGTACATCTGCCACAAAAATTGCACAAATTGGTATCTCTTGTTGGAAAGAGAAGCTATGGAACAAAGAGACAGTTTGAGCTTATCTTTGTATAGAATTGAATTGTCTCCTTCGTGTCAGAGAGAAGACAGCTGGCTTTGAAACTTGCATTGCTGATGCCACTGTATAGGCAGCCATCATACACAAGTGTCATTATGAACAAATGGCTGGAGTTAAACCTTCTAGCAAGCGGCTCAATCGGTGTATTATTTATATATTCCTATTTTCCATACTTCTGACTCCACAAAGAAAATACTATGAAATGTGAGCTATAACTAGCCTGTATGTTCTGCACCTCCTGCTGCTTAATTAATACCTTGCATTGACAAAAAGGAATTGGTACACCCCCCGCACTCAAAAAAACAGGTACAATGAAAAATACTTGTTTGGGGTTTTTTCCAGAGAAATAGAGAGATCTGGTGCTTCCATGCCATTTGGTTTCTCTGAAATGTTGTAGCTTGCCTTGACACTGAGCAACATCTGTGCACTGTTGCAGAGACTGTTAGGATTGTCTGCCAGATGACTCATGTCCTCCAGGACCTGGGCTGGACTAAACTGTGTTTCCAGGATTTCTGTGGCATTTGATGGTAAGGAGGGAACCATGTGCTCTGTGAGAAAAGTGGTTCTATGGTGGTAGTCACGAAAAAAAGAGACTGAGAGTAGAACGCATGCACTTCCCATAGTGTGTTGTACTGATGAAAGTAGTTGCTAATTTAGGCAAAGCTGAATTGAAAGAAAAAGAGGAAAATAAAACATTTTATTTTTGTTTTGGCTCAGCCTATCATGTCAACTCAGAAATCTTGTATCCTCCACAAAAGGAATTTTTTTCATTTGGAAAATGTCTTCTTTAAGTCCCTTCCCCACTGAGCATTTCCACTATTTTATCAAGGGAAGAACTACAGCAACATGAAGCTACATTGAGACACCTTGATTTTTCCTCCTGAATCCCACTCCCAGTAGCTCAGCTCTCCCCAGGATTCAGTGAGTCCCTCTAGCACAAGTGAAAATCACAGAACTACCTTATTCCATTTTCTTTAATACTCCTATTCCTTCCTAAAACTTGTCCAGCTAAACACCACTGATATCCTTGGTGGAAAAAAAATCTTATTCTTTTCAACAATATTGGAAGTAATGCAGGCTGGTGCTAGGACCTGCTTTTCTTTGAAAGCTCTATGCATCATAGGATGCTGGTCAAACAGATTGTGCAACATCTCAGTGGTCATTCATTCACCGCCTACAGCACTGACATCAAGTGCCTCCTAATTTCCCATCTGATACAGGCACACCAAGGGGAGAGTCTGCCTGTGGGGAAAATGAAAAGAACAGCAGCAGCTTATAGTGATTAAGTCACTTAAGTGCCGTGGATATTAAGCTGCAATGAAAAAAGGACAAAACCTCTTTTCCTTCACTGTTTTCTCCTATACAGTTTCTTTGAAATCAGCAGGCAGCATAATTTTCTGTTAAGAATCACTTCAACAAAAATCTAGCTTTTGTTTCTCATATAACCCATTGCTGTTATTGCTAAACCTTTTAAAAAATGTTTTGATAAGGCCATTCCTTTTTTTTAAAAAAAAGGCAATGGTCCCTCAAACACAACAAATCCATTTGTGTTGCTCACAGACGCAAGCCATCTGCAGCCGGACTGCTTTGGGCTCGGATCTCAGATCAGGCTGAGACATGCTGCCCATTAAATAACACATGATTCTCTCTGTAAATGGAAAACCTAACTCAGGCATCCTCCTCAAATTCTGGTCCGTATATTTGCATTGGGACTAGCTAATGTTTTCCTTCCCAGTGTGATCAGATATTGCTTGGGAAACTTGCCATGTACTTTCCCAGGAAATATCAGCTGTTCTACTTGTGACAGCTACCAAAAATGTCTCTGTATGATGATTTTTTTCAAGATCTCAGATGCCCACATTTTTCCTGAAAATCCAAAGCAAAAAATCTGTGGGCTTGACTTTAAACCTCCATGTTGCTTCATCCCTGCATGTCAATCCAGGTTATTAATCTGCTACTGTGATTTGGGAACCCTAAATCTTACTCTATACGACAATTCTGAGTCTGTAAGGACACCATGTGCCCCATCACAAAGGGAAAAAATAAAGGTTTCTCACTTTTGATATCTGTCCATTCAGGGAATCTCAGCTTTTCTTAAAAAAAAAAAAAAAAAAAAAGTTGGAAATCAAGAGTACAGGTAAATAAAGCCGACAGGAAGAGTAAGAGAAATAATGAAAGCTCAAGTCAGCTACTCCTTTTGAAAAATGGCCTTCTATCTACCAATGACCATCTCCTGTATAACTCCTCACTCTGAGGGTGTAAACTATAATGCCTTCTACTTAGCAATATCAGTTACTATCCACTTTTGCGGTATCTATGCAAAAATCAGAGCAACCTTAAATCTACCCCCAAAGTTAAGGAGACTCTGAATACCGAAATCAGTAGGAGAATCCTCATCTCAGCCAATAGAGTTCTTGCAGGTAATGATCTAGCAATTAAAAATGAACTATCCCCACTCCTTGCTTATCTCCCTACTGTCATCTTCAAGTTCTTGAAGGCCTAATGGGCATGATTTTATTTCTGGAGATAAAATGTAATGGTACCAAAGTTTCATTTTGCCTGGCACTGCAGTTGCATGGGATGTAGCTCTCATTACGAGTGAATGAACAGCTATGGCTGAGATTATGTTTCCCATTGAACTGCCATTGCTGACATTTATGACTCCAGTGAGTAACACTAACTTTTCTTTTGGTGTTGTGAAACTTCAGTATTCACAAGATTGCAATAGCTTTTGTCAGGAGAGATGATGTTCAACTGCCGTGTCCTACCACGTCTTCAAAACAAAGCAAGGTTAAGAGTTGACTAAAAGGTAGAAGTTTTGATGAATGATAATCACAAAAAATATATGTGAAATAATAATGTAAAATAATCTCTGAAAAAATGTTTGACTCTTCTCTGCCATGACTAATAATAGATAATTTGGATTCTATCTGGACAGACTATTTAAAATGTTTGTGATTTCCTTGGAACATAGTCCTTCAGAAGCAGAAAATCCCTCCTTGTCAAAAGTAAGAATTGCTGTTTGGATCAATGTTTCTGAGGCTCTTTTGTACGTCCCATTAATAGTAGAGCTGAGTATCACAAAATTTGTAAAGGATTTATCTTCATAAGGTAATGCTCCTTGTTTTAAACAAGGAGAAGAAGAAAGGATCGGGGCTTCTGGTAAAGCTTGTGAATATTTCAGATGTTATTTTTCCAGCAGTCCTCCCTGTCCTATCTGGAGATTTCTGTGTCACGAACAGTCTACTACAATTTCTCCTTCTCTTTTACTGCAGCTCACAGGCTGATATGTACACTAAACCACTGCACAGTCAACAGGAGCAGGTGTGCATTTCTTCCTGCTGATGCTATGACAGAGACTGTAACTCCTGGCAGGGACCTGTTAATCCCCTGCTTCATTGAAATGGAGGAAGAATCTGTGGAGATTTAAACAATGACTGGCCTTAGTAATTCACCTGAAAGCGTATGAAAGAGATGGAGGAAAATTACATATTTCAGTAGAGTCTCTTAAATTCCAAGTAAATCCACAGGGCATGTCTGTAGCTAGTGGATGAGGGATACAGAAAAACTACATGTCACAGAAGTGGTGGCAGAGGCAACCTTGACCCTTTCAGATCCCCTAAAACTCTGTGCTGCTCACCTGTAAGGTGACCTTTCTTTACCTTCAGGAGTGCAGATGAATTTAAATGTCATATCTGAATAGCAAAACTATATCTGTCTTGTCAAACCTCTTTTCCCATTCATGTTTACAGAAACACCAGCATGTGTGTGTGCATATATACATCTTCTAGCTTCACATTAAATCTATACTTTTCTGGTTTAGTTTTGTTTTGTTTTATTTTTCTGAAAGTAGACAAGCAGATTTTTTCTTTCTGACTGTTCAATAAAGGGAGTTTAAAGGGAATTTTTCTGTTGTTGGATTTTTTTGAGTGAGACTTGGGTCTGTGTTTGTGAGTGAGAATGCTTGCGTCTGGAGGGGTTTAAACAGCGTAGGATTTATATACTTCAAGAAGTAGAGAGAAAAAAGAGCAAGACTGGATTTAACTAGAATCAGTGTTGATTTGCATCCTAAAAGGTATCTGACAAGTATAGTAGTGATGTGAACACAGACAAATCTCACTAAAGAGTTCCTCATTTCTTTGCCCAGTTGAAATGAAAAAATTATCACAAAGAGAGGTCTTCAGAGACATCACAGCTAAAGCTGTTACCAAAGGCACAAAAATCTTTAGAAGGACAAGTATTCTTTCTCCTGTCATCTTTAACATTCAGTTATCCTAGCCTGGCATCACAAGCCATATATAAGGTCAATGCACAGGAGCTTCTTCAAGACAAGAGGCTTGAAAAGATATCTGCCATAAATGTCACTGTTCTTATTTTGATTTTGTTGTACCAAATCTCTGTGCAGATTCCTCATCTGCAGAACAGGCCCTGTTCAGATTGGCATAAAACCTCTGGCTACACGTTTTCACCGCCCTTTGAAAATCTGCAATATTTCAGACGTGGAATAGTTAGCAAAAGGACAGAGGGAGCAAGAGAATCCACTCTCAATCCGTTTTGATCACACTGAAAAATATATGTATGACATCTGACCAGAAATAGTCAGGTTTCAATGAGAAGTAAATGAATCAAGTGGAAAAAACCCTAATGTATCTCCATAAATGAGGCAAAGCTACCTGTACAGAGAAGCTGGGAGTTCCAGGGACAAGAAGGAAGAGCCTCACTCTATCTTGAAAGCTCTTCAGTGCTAGTCACAGGATGGATTATACAACATGTGTATATGTATGTATGTAGAGGCATGCACATGTATATGTATACAGAAGCATGTATATAGAAGTTTACATGCGTACAGAAAAGGAAAGAAGAACATTTCAGTTGGAAGAGACCTACAGTGATTATTTAGTACAGCTTCCTGACCAATTCAGAACGAATAATAAGTTAAAACATGTTATCAAGGGCATTGTCCAAATGGCTCTTAAACACTAACAGGCTTAGGGGATTGACCACCATTCTAGAAAACCTGTTCCAATGTTTTATTACTCTCTTGGTAAAGAAATCTTTCCCAATGTCAAGCCTGAACCTCTCCCAGCACAGCTTTGAAACATTCCCACATGCCCTGTCGATGGATCCCAGGGAGAAGAGCTGAGCACCTCCTTCTCCACTTCCCCTCCTCAAGAAACACTAGAGAGCAATGACCTCACCCCTCGGTCTCCTTCTCTCGGAACTAGACAAACCCAGTGTCCTCAGCATGCATACATACAAGTAACATAACAAGTTAAAAATAAAAAGAAAAGAAAAGGGAAAATGCAGAAATATGATTCACTTATGAAAATTCTACTTAACACCCAGGAGACTGTTGAGCATATTCACCTCACACTCCTTGTAGAGGTAATGAAGAGAGATAGGTACCTCCAGAGGCTAATTTAGTCCATTGCTCTCTTATAAAGTAATTAGGCTTCATCAGGTAAGGAGAAATCTGGGCTCTCAAGTTACCAATAATCTTTAAAAGAGCACCTGAACTCCCTCTGCAGCTTGAGATCTACAAAATATTTCTTCTGCTCCTATCCAAAATGTTTGCATGTTGTGTTACACAGCTTCCTGCGAGAATATTAAAAAAAACTGGTTCTGGCAAAAAGAAACAGGCAAAAAATAGTCTTCGGGCTGTTAGCTTGCTTCAGGCTTATGTTTTCTGGGGAAAAGAACCAACATGCCAGTTCCTACACTCAGAATTCTGTTGAGCTTTGAAATATACTTAGATTTTATTTTAAAATGTATTTAATCCACTAGGACTCAAACACGATGGGCTGCTCTGCCTAGAAGTAATTTGTTTTGCATTTCTGGCTTAAAACTAAAACAAATATCACTTTAAATTAACCTCAGATTCAATATATTCATTTCTGACCCATGAACAAAGCACAATATAGATATTTAAAGAAAAACAACCAAACAATCCATGCGACCCATTTTTAATATAGTTTAAACACCACATGTTCATGTTCTTTTATCTGCTAAGTTGTGTGGTTGTCGGTTTGATTTTTTTTTTTTAATTAAACAGAAATCCCCTTCTCCCACCTCAAAAACAGTGCCTCATTAAGCTACGGTGTTCATATCCTACTCTGCAGCAGAAGGAAAAGCCTATGATCCCAAACCCAGCACAGTACATGTGGGAAGCTGGAAACAGCTTGGCATTGAAGTTTGAAGTACAGCATTTCTATTTCGAAAAATCCCTCGTTCCCACATCTGGCACAGTTTCACCTGGAAGATGCTGAGTGAAACCCTGGCCCTGCTGCAGCAGGTGTTAAGGACGTAATCTGCTTAGGCGCTTTAGAAAATCTCTAGGCATCTACTTGCATCATGGCACAGCTGAATAGCTCTAAAAATCTGGGCTGTGGAGGCTATTGCAGCAGCTATGCCAGGTCCAGTGGTATTAGTTGTTCTTTAATCAAAACGGACGGTAGGATTTGGCTTGCACATAACAGGCAATTGCCCACGATGTGCATTGCTGCACAAGAGGATCCCAAAAGCAGAGAAATGGTGCTTCTCTTCTGGTCGCCGTGACCTTCCTTTGCCAATCTGACAGTGAAATATACATTGAAAATATTGTTTCACACAAAACATGTCTTCAGTGGTGATGAAGAGTAAACCATCTCTTTTAACTGAAAACTTTTAAGGACTAGCACTAGGAAAAGAAGCCATGGTACTGTGACATTACAGCCAAGGTTCCATTTAAAAAGAGGAAAATGCATTTTGTTTTATAGGCTTACAAGTATTTGGACATTCATTGATTAACAAGTGAACTGGAGCTGCACTTAGATGCCCATGGAGATAAATGGGAATGAAAAGAGCGCTGTGCTGTATGAAGTCAGGCTTTTGCCTTGCTTCCTACTGTAGATGTATGCACATGTATGCATGTCTGAAGGTATTGCTGGACAAATAAGTATTAAAGGAACAGAAACAACTTCCTAAATGAGCCTAGGACAATGGCAATAAGTAAGTTGATGGCTGTTTTAGCAATTGCTTGAAAAACAAGGGAAGACCTTTTATAATTAAAGTGTATGCAAGAAACGTTCCTAAGACTAGTAAAGACAGTCTAAGCATTTTTAAAATGATTCATTTTTTTGCCTGAAAATTCAGATCGAATGAAAAAGTAAAGGTTAGTGAATTTACTTTCATTTGAGTGAATTGTTTCATTAAAAAAGTAAATGCTTCAAAAGGGACATTTGAAAGAAGTCAAAACATTTCAGTGATCACTTAACATTCTTTTGCTTTCTTTTTCTGTTTAGACTGGCATTTTTGACATTATACATCCATTTTTTTTCCTTTGATTTTAATATAAAAAAGAAAAGGAGACAAAACACTTGTCTCTGGTCTAAGAAAACACTTATCCCAACTCTGTGTGAATGTAAATTTGTATATATGTATAAAATGCTTTCCTTCAAGGTAAATTTAAAAAACACCACAGAAACAGTGTTTGTAGTTGACCAGCAAAAATAAATTTTTCTTTTCTTCAATTTTATTCATCTTCTTCATCTGAAAGTCAGTTATTTGTACAGGTATCATTTTCACTGTGAAGATGGGAAGCAGTTCTCTAAAACCTGAGTCCATTGTTGGAAATTAAGGGTAAGAGATATGTGAATTTATTTAGCTGGAAACTAAATGAAACACTTTTCCTGCAGCAATAATGGCTATGAAATTTATCCATCCCATTGTTACATCTGCTTTCTCTCTTTAAACTACTGACAATGACCATTGGAATCAAATCTCTGCCTGATTTAGGAGGACTGAATTCAGCTGAATGGCAATTTTCCTTGGCTCCCAAGCACGTTGATCATACCCAGCATGAAGTTCTGAGCAGCAGCTCGTCCTTGTCAAGATGAGATGCCCTGTAATTTAGCACCATAGCAGTATTTCAGGTATGTGGTGAGCTCATTCCAGCTCTTCATCCATTAAAGTAAATAGATTTACTTAGTACTGGAGTCAGATCCAAGATCTCAGTCCCTATATTAGTTGTCTTTCTTAGTCCTTAGTGAAAGGACTGGATATTATTTTCTATATCCTGAGTACAGCTCTAGCCCTGCACACTGGAACACATTTGACTGTATCCTCTCTGGCACAAAACACTCTATCATTACCCTGCAGCAGGCACAATGAAGCATAATTTGACAGTAATGGTCAAAAGTAACAAACTGACATCAAAATACATAACCATATGCTGCTTCTTAAGTAGCACAATGCTCTAAAATTAAGAAAGCTAAGTTCCTTAATGTTCTTTATTCCTATGTTCACATGTTAGAGATTAACTAGATGACCATAAAGTTGAAATTCAAGTGATAATTGAAGATTTATATTTTTAATTTATTTATTCAGTTTTTAAAAATTGCTTTGTCACAATTCATTAATATTATAATGTAGATTTTGATAATTTTTACTTGAGAAATAACAGGATGAGAAATCATAAACAGGCATGTTTTTCCTTCCTGTGGAGTTCACAATGTTAATTTATATCAAAGCACACTAACTTAAGAACAGATATTTCTGCTTTCAGTTTTTCTACAGGTATATATATATGTATATATATAAAAGAGACTAACTTCCTTGGTTAGTGGATTCAGAACAAACTCATTTCTGTGGTAAAAGCAAATATCTAGGACATCTAAGGGGGCCTGAGGGCTTTCTGGAGGCACATTCACATCCTGAATAAGTCACATAATATTTACATCCCTCATACATAATATGGTGAAATAATCATGTCTGCTTCAAAACGGAGCACACAGATGTGCTGTACTTTACAAAATCAGAGGAATAAAATATGTTACAGCAGTCAGACAAAAGAATGAATATCAAAATTAAGTTACACCATCTTTTGCTGATTAGGGTTTGACCAGAAAGTGCCTAAGGATTGATGGGTTAAGCTAACCTACGAAAGGACTCATTTCTCATCAAGACAAGTATTTTCACAGTGTAGACACTTCAGACAGATCATCTGTCCAGGGTGAACAATTTGGTGGCAGGCTTTAAAATCTTCATGTTTATTTTTTTCATACCTATAAATGTGTATACACAAGAAAATGTATCACCACTCATGACATTGCATCTTCTATGAGGCAGGATCTAAGCCAAGTTGGGTGACGCTCTACCTAGCGTGTCCATGCGAGCTGGGAGAAGCCAGCACTTGCACTGGAGAAGGCAGATCTCTCCTTTCTGCCAGCTCTGGCTTCTCCTTCACACATCCTGCTAGATCCTACAACTCTACAAACATTTGAATGTGAGTTAGGCACTGATCAGGTGAAAAACAATTCCAGAAAAGGCGAAATTTCCTGTCCCCAGCTTAGTTTTCTGCCAATTTCTTAAGCTGAACTTATTCACAAAGGGTTAGAGCTTGTGTAAGCATATAGCAGGAAATTCAATGAAACAGAGAAAAAATGGAAGAAATATCACATCTCAAGAAAGTTAGGTCCCCTCTCTATATTCCTTTATATTTGTAATTTCTTTTATATTTATATTTCTTACTTTTTTCTTTTTTATATTTATATTTCTTTTATATTTATAATTCCTTTTAAATTTGTAATTCAGTCGTCTAAGATCAGTGTCATGAATCTGAACTTCAATACAAAGCCACTTACTTCTCCTTGACCATTTGTAAGTCTACAAAAGCCGTCATCCACGCCTCTGGATGGGCAGTGTGTGTAGATAGTCGCCGAGAGGAGCTACTTCGGAGCCTGCTGGCAAAACCCAGAGCAGCACATCTCAGTGTACAGGGGACTTGCCGAGGTTTTCCAGAGGCAGCGAGGCACTGGGGGAGCGGAGAGACCCCTCCCAAGCCAGCAGCTCTCAGGAGCGCTAATGAGACCAGGGCAGTGGCAACCCCACCCTCGGCCCTAATAGAAGACCTCAGGGAAGGCAGCGACTGGTCATGGCAGAGGCAGAGCAGAATGAGCCCCTTGGCCTGCGTGTGGTGCAGCAGGGTGCGGGAAGCCTAGAGAACATGGGGAAGAACTGAAGCTCTGCCAGGTGAGTCTCACAGGTGGTCATTGTCCTCTCAATAAGAGCTCAGCTGTGGTCTCTACCAGGCAGAAGGTTGTGGTCCCAAAACTTGCCAAAATGGATGTGGGAACCCAGACAGGCTCCCATGGAAACGTACAGCTGCTCAGATCACAGGCTGCAGGGAGTTCCAGGGCCTATCTGTGAGGAATCTGGTGTGCAGGTTATATTTTCATCTCTCCTTCCAGTTGTGGGCAGTGACACCGGGAGACTCAGGCAAATCTAGTCTATTAATACGTGGCTCTGTGGCTGGTGTCACCACCGCAACTTTGACTTCTTTGACAATGGGATGACCTACGGCAGCACCAGGCTTGCTAGCCTCGAATGAGAGTTGCCATTCCCGAAGAGGGTCATTGCCCAAGGATTTTAGGGCTGATCAACAGAGCTTTAAACTAGTTATGAAGGGGGAGGAGGATAACAATGTCAGGCTTTTCTGTGAGAAGCTGTGGGATGACACACCAGGGTTAGAGGGACAGGGTGCTACTAAAGACCTCCAGCCGGTCACTCTGAGGTGAGCTGGCAATGTGTCAGCACAGTTAAAGTCTTACAGAGATGAACCAGGGGCTCCTGAGTTAGTGGGAGCCAATGAGGAAATATCCATAGACCACCTCAAGGGGGGTCAGTTAGCTCAGTCGGTTAGAGCATGGTGCTGATAACACCAAAGTCATGGGTTCAATCCCTGTTCGGTCCCCATGTGTTGCCTAATCTAGTTGAGAGGCGTCCCTGCCCATGACAGGGAGGTTGGTTAAATGATCTCTAAGGTCCCTTCCAGCCTAGGCCATTCTATGATTCTATGATGAATTAAGGGGTGTTCCACCAAGAAGATGACACAGCAGACAACCCAGCTGAAGTGCCTCTACACGTTTGAGCACAGCATAGGCAACAAACAGGAGGAGTTAGAAATCTGTGTGTGGTCAAGGGGTTATGATTGCAGAATTACAGAAACATGGTGGGACAGCTCACATGGCTGGGATGTGGCCATGGATGCCTATGTCCATTTTTTAGGAAAGATAGCCCAATAAGGCGAGATGGTGGAGTTGCTCTTTACAGGAGAGAGCAACAGGAATGTGTTGAGTTCTGTACAGGGGAGGATGAGGAGTGAGTTGAGAGCTTGAGGGTAAGAATTAAGGGGTGGGCTAACATGAGTGATACTCTGTTGGGTGTCTATTACAGGCCACCTGATTAGGATGAAGATGTTGATGAGGCCTTTTAACAGGCAGCTGATGGCAGCCTCTCAATCACAGGCCCTGGTTCTCATGGGGGATTTTAACTACCCAGGTGTTGGCTGGAAGGCCTGCACAGCCAGCCACCCACAGTCCAGGAGGTTCCTCCAGTGCATTGATGAGAACTTCTTGCTGCAAATGGTGGATGAGCCAACTAGGAGAGGAGCGCTGCTGGATCTTATAGTCACTAACAAGGAGGGTCTGACTGAAGTGGTGAAGGTTGAGAGCAGCCTTGGCTGCAGCAGCCATGAGATAGTGGAGTTCAGGATCTTGTGTGGTAGGAACAGACTACCAGGCAGGATCACAACCCTGGACTTTAGCAGGACCAGCTTTTTTTTTTTATGATTTTAACACATGCATGCCATGAATGCAACATAAGCTTAGTATTTCAGGAACACGGTATGTTACGCATCTACTTTCATCCTTGTCCCAATCAAAGGGAAGTAGCTTATTCTTTCATACCCACATTTTTACTTAATTAGTGAATGAACAGTGTGAGATTCTTTCCTTTCTGATTTACCCATTAATCATCTCATACTCTGAAGCATGAGATTTAATTCTCCAAGTGGAGACAAAGACCTGTCTGCACTATACAAGTCTATTTAAGTAAAACCCCCTACAGTCATTCCAAGCTCATAATTTTCATTGCTGAAGTCTTTTCCCAGCAAGAAATGTCTTGTCCACAGTATGTATGAAGAAATGTTTCTAAGAATACTCAATATACCTCTTCCATATTCTGAAATGTGTCCATGTGCCTGTCAACACATGGGCTGTTAGGTTGGAAAGTGTGCTGGAAGTGTGACACCATGAAATGAAAATATAGAATAATTGTGACCATGGAAGAGGGTAAGGTTCTTTGAATGAATGAGATCACATGCTTGGAGGAAGCTATAACTTTTTTTCTAATCCACCTCTAAAAATATTGGTTAATACTGGAATCCAGCTGCACAGTTTACATGTACAACAAAAATTGTTCTCCAATCATGGAGCATTCATTCTTCTGTTAACATCTTCTGTGTTGAGGATCCTGTGCTAGAATGTGAATGTGTACACTCACATCACAGTTGCACCCAGACCTATCCTTACCTTGAAGCTTTTACAGTTAAAAGAAGTGGTAATGAAAGGGTGAGGAAAGGGAGTGTCCTCATCCCTGTTTTGCAGACAAAGAACTGAAAGAGAGTAAACCTACCTCATCAACAGTGCCCAAAGTCAGTCTTGCAGTCAATGTGTGATTAGGTTTCAGTCCTGTAACATATTAAGAGACTTTATTAATATCATACAGAAAGTCTCTGTAAGATCCCCCAGTCTTCTACATCTTCCAATAGTGCTCCAGTGAGAGAATACCCTTCTTTTACCCTGCTAATATAGTTCTCGGGGCTAAACTGTCTTCAGACAAGTCACTATGTCCTCTGGGCATCACCAAGACTTGCGTAAGCGTATGCTGACCCAGACCTATCTCACAGGAGCACAGAAAGAACGCTTCGTAGTTTAATCCACTTCCCCATTGTTTGATATGCTAGGGCAGTGATACAAATTCATTCTGCTTGTCAGCTGTCTGGCATCTCCTCACAATATCTACAGGAAAAGTGAGTAGTTATATTTAAATATCTGTCAGCAAATATGACAAAAGACATGAATACTTCTCTGGGATTTGCAATGACCTTTTCATTTGCCTTGAAGACTTGTCTTCCTCTGATCAAGAAACTAATTAGATTGCTGAAACTTGCTGTACATCTCTATCACTGCACTGAGGAAATTCATTTCTCCATTTGACAGTGACTCTGCAGGATATTTCCATCCTTTCTAGAAGCCTATGACTATGAACAGTTACACTTTCTCCATAGCTGAGGCCTGGACTTTATGCTATGAAGGTAATAGACTCACAAAACATTTTTGTGAGCAGTTGCATTGTTTGGCAAAGCCAAATTACCTTCAAAGATCATAATCTTGAGTTTCCATAGCCCATTGCTTCAGTCCTGCAGTGGGCCCCAAGCTGATAGCTCTTGAAAGTAGGCTCAAGGAGTTAAAAGCTTTCACAGCTTTCCATATACCAAGAAGATAATATTTTGTGGTGCTACCACAGGGCACGCATGCATCTGAATTTTCATAAGATGGTAAGGGCACATCTAGAAACAAGATGGTAAAATGGATCCTTCAGTGACCTCCCCAAAAAGAAGTGATGGTGAGGATGGGGCTATTGTCCTTGCAGTGTCACATAGGTAAGCAATAGGACTATGGCATGGCCTGTTGTCGAAGTGAATTATTTGCTATTTAATTTCATGATTTGCTGAAGACAATTGGGAAATTATGGGAATGTCAGGAGCACATTCACAGAAGCTTCATGTGGAGCAATTTCACTTTTGGACTGGAAAAGAGATGTAGATTCAAATTCCACCTGTTCAACACAGCATGTGCCTGGTGGAATATGCTGCCTCTAGAGTTGGACATGTCATAACAGATACACTAGATAAAGGTGCCTCCAGGTCAAGAGTAAGTTCTTTCTGTAAGCTCTTCTTTGCTGCAGATTTCACAGTCAAGGGAACCACTAAGGTCTTTGGTCTGTGCTCCTCCATAACATGCTATTACTCTCTCCCCTGGTATCTGTGGCCAGCTGAACTCTGACAGGACAGGGATGCTGCACAGCATGCAGCTACTTTCAGGACATATAAGGTCTGAGCCTACCCCCTTCCTTGGTGAGACCCCACCCGGAATACTGTGTTCAGTTTTGGGCTCCCCAGTTCAAGAGAGACAGGGACCTACTGGATAGAGTCCAACGAGGATGATTAAGGAAATTGAACATCTTTCCTATGAAGAGAGACTGAGAGAACTGGGGCTGTTCAGCCTTGAAAGGAGATGGCTGAGAGGGGACCTTATTAACGTATACAAATATCTGAGGGGTGGGTGTCTTAGTTTTAAAGGACTAAAAATTATGATTCCATAGGAAATTAGGCCTAAATTAAATATCAGTGGAAATCAGTAGACAACTGGCCAGAACTGTAATGCTTTGTACATGTTCCAATGTTGTTTATATTGCATATAAATACTTAATTTAGTCCTTATCCTCTTTTAATAGAGACATTGTACCCACTGTTAGCTGACACTGTAAACAGAAAAAAAAAGAAATTTCTTGTGAAAATATTTTGGATTTGGCTTAGTTTACTTTTGTATGCTTTTTTCCCCATTTTTTTCTCTGTAAATCGTGTTCTGGTTTATGGGGAAACACATTTCTGAAGTTCAGATACTCTTTCTATGCCTAAATTTTAATATTATTCTAAATTTCTCCTTTGATTTCTGCACTTCGCTTTACTTGGTGGATGGAAGCGAGGGAAGTGAAGGGGGTGGAGAGGTATAAGTACTCCAAAATATGCCCAGAAAACAAATATGTTTATTCTCTGAAACTTTAAGTCTTTCAAAAACATTTTTGGTAATAATTTCTAATGCACAAAAGCTATTTACATTATCACCTCTCAAACCACCTCATTAATTTCAGACATTATTAGCTATTTTCCAGGACAGCTCTAATTCAGAAGTCCCCAGGCAATGAATCCTAAGGTTTGCAGGATGTTTTCATGCCATTATATACCACAGAGCACACACAATTTCTGGGGTCATTACATTGGTTTTGTAAATACAAAAACATCGTCACACTGGCCTTCCTAATCTGGATCTGCCCAATGGCCCAGTCCTCTCTTACAAAGCATGAACAGACCCAGCTCCTCCCAATAGCAGAAGCAAAAATTCAGCTTCCGAAATAACCTATCTGGGATGAATGCTCCTGCCTAGTCACCATTAGTTAGTTAATCAGCTATGACAATTTTAAAAAGTACATAATGTAGAAAGGGACAAATGACTTTAAGAGTGCTGCACCACTAAAAGGTCTCATTTAATCAGCTGCAGCTGAGCAATACAGATGATCAGTGAAAGCACCATGAATGAATGAATTCACAGTACAATGCAACACTGGAGTTAATTTCCTTTGCTATAAATTCTTGCTGGATCACTTTGACAAGCAAGATGTGTCAGATCAGAAAATGACCATGGTTTCATTGCACAAAGGAGTAGGCGTGTCTGTTTGGTTATGCTCATACTCTAGTAATTTCCCAAAAGTCGTAAAGCTGAGCATAGGGATCTCTGATAGATGGGTTTAATGGACTGACACTGATCAAAGAGAGAATGTTAGGTATTATGAGCGTGGGTCTAACTGAGATTCATTAGAGGATGCAATAGTCTCAGGAGTTAGATGCTCCATCAAACAAGTCACATAAAACCAGGCTGGAGAGAAGCACTGAACTGTTTAAGTGCTTTACTGGTGAATGAACAGATGTGCAGGAATGGAAGGAAATATCCAGGTTATTCAGTGTATCTAGCACTTCAGTTGCAGGCAACAGGTATTTAGGATGGAAGTCCACTCAGACCAAGGCATTTAAACGGAGATGTCTACATCTGAGTACCTGCACTGAAGCTAGGTGTTTAAACAGCTACTGCAGTCAGTGGAGACCCAAGTCTCCCTGAAGCAGACAGTGGCTGGTGAGCTGAATGAACAGCTCGCTAGCTTCTGTGACAAGTTCTTTATTGACTACCCTGGCAGGCCAGACATCAGCACACACCTATGTATGACAAGGTTCTTAACCCTCAACTGAATTCCAGCTTTTTCCTAAAAGGAACTGTTATTCTATGAAAGTTGTTGAACAACCAGTGAAACAAATACCATGTGCTCCCATAAATCTGCACTGTAAAAGATATGTACTTTACAAGGAGAGTAATGGTTCAGTTTAGTGTTCTGAATCAGTGCATGCGGGGTTTTGGCAGATATGCCACAGGACTCACAGAAGAGCAGTGACATTCTATAACAATAGCTGGGGACCAGACATGATACCTTAGGATATTTTAAATGGAACCCAACTCCTATGCTTAGACACAAAACTGAGCTCCAGATTTCTGCTGAGGTAAGCAGAACTGAGCTCCAGATTTCTTTATATGGTCTCTAACACGGTAGTGTTCTCTGAGCATTGTAACCTGCAAAAGTTATTGACAGAAGTGCTTCTTCTGGTTTCCATATTGTGGGACCGTAGTCCTTCCTAGAGTATGTCACATCCAAGCTCGTAAGGATGAGGATCCTTGACTTCCACAAGTGATCTCAGCTTAACATCCACCAAGTATGGATATGAATCCTCTTCAGTGTGGCTTTTTGGTCTTTATAAGATGATTTAGGTCAACTTATACCAATCCTTGCTCAGGTGAAAATCAAAAAGGCAAAGAGGAAAAACAAAATCAAAAGGGAAAAAAAGGTACACATGGATGAATTACCTTACTCTGCTTTCAGGTTTCTTGATCGAATGCACGTTACCTAGTTTCATTCTGGATCTTAGCAGACACATGTTTAATAAAAGTCACTATTGAGAGATGAAAAAAAAGTCACCGTTTCAATCTAGAAGCAAAAGAAGGGGTTCATTTGTAAAGTTCAGGGAAGCCAGAAGAGAGTATGGTGCAGAATTAGAAAGGAAAATCTCCATCTGATCTTTTAGTTTCATTTCCCAATATGGGACATGGCTGTCTTTTATTAGTGTTTAATTCATCTGTTGATAAGAAATCATTCTTTATATTTCAGGTAAGGGAAACACAATAAGTTTAATCTACTCAGCCTTCAGAACTATGTTTGATATGGTGCAGCATGGGAATATGGGAGTTACATTGCAGAAAATCATTATTAGTAGAATAACTACAAGGCAAGTCATGATTAGAGAAGAGATTACAACAGCATGGGCTAAAATGAGAAATATTTAGTTGAAGGGAAGTTATTTGTGGAATTCCCTAGAACTGCTGTCAGGATGATATTTCTTCTCAAATTTAACATAAAAACACTATGCTAATGAAATTTGCTATGACAGAGTTAGAGGCACTAGACAAAAGCCAACTGCATCCTGGGATGTATCAAGAGAAGCGTGGTCAGCAGGTCAGGAGAGGTGATTCTCCCCCTTTACTCTGCTCTTGTGAGACCCCACCTCGAATACTGCATCCAGTTTTGGTGCCCCCACCATAAGAGGGATGTGGATCTGTTGGAGCGTGTTCAGAGGAGGGCCACCAGGATGATCCAGGGGGTGGAGCACCTCTGCTTTGAGGACAGGCTGTGGGGGGTGGGGCTGGTCCGAGAAGACTTTGGGGACACCTAATAGCTGCCTTCCAGTACCTGAAGGGAACCTACAGGAAGGCTGGGGTGGGACTTTTTACAAGAGTGTCCACTGGTAGGACAAGGGGAAATGGGTTTAAGTTGAAGGAGAATAGATTTAGATAGGACCTTAGGAAGAAATTCTTCAGTACGAGGGTGGCAAGACTTTGGAATAAATTGCCCAGAGATGTTGTGGCTGCCCCCTCCCTGGAGGTGTTCAAGGCCAAGTTGGATGGAGCCTTGAGTAGCCTGATCTAGTTGAGAGGCATCCCTGCCCGTGACAGGGACGTTGGACTAGATGATCTCTAAGGTCCCTTCCAGCCTATGCCATTCTATGATTCTATGAATATTACATAGTATGAATGAGATAACATTAAGGTCTGGATTAATTGAAACAAGAAGACTGAAGTTCAAGGATATGTTCCTAGAAATGATAGTCAATGTTCATTACAGAATATAAGTCATATTTCTTCTCGAATCCTCATTAGGAAATGTCAGAGGAAAAGTAATATTTAGGTAAATGAGTCAACAATAAGAGGGCCAAGAGCCACCTGAGTGATGCGACCAAGAGAAAGACAAATATTAACTTGGATATATAAAGTGAAATTCCTCCAGAAGAAACACAGGGCAAGTCTCTGCAGAAAAACATTAGACAAACCACATAGGCTTATGACAGCTGGATTCCAGAAATATTATTTGCACTGGACTACAGATACAGAAGGGATACAGGAAAGAGCAGAGGAAGGCAGAAGCAGTTTTAAGAGAGGAGTTTGTAAAGACAATGGAGAGATGAAGTTCACTTTGATTCATCTGGTGGAACAAAGTGTAAGATGAGATAGAATAATTCCTTTGAAATAAACACCTGTGAACAGTCATAGACTCATTTGTTGGAAGACATGCCTGGGGGTCCTCTTGTCCAGCCCCAGCTTAAGTAATACCGTCACCACCACAAGCTCAACCATGAGTCTTAAAAAACTTTTAGGAAGGCAATTCCATACTTTCTCCGGTGGTCATTGCCAATACATTCAGGAAAATACTTTCCTAATGGCCACTCTGAATCTCTCCACCTCCATTTGCGACCATTTCCCATCATTAAGTTCTCTGGCAGTACCAAGAGCATTTACAGATCACCTCTGTCTCAGAAAAAGAAGTATTTCCACTAAACAGATGGATATAAATCTGTCTTGAGTAATTCAAAATTAGAGGAACTTTTTCTCCATTACTGGCCTGGAGCTCTGAAGCAGATTTTGGTCAGGGAGATTGGGAATCAGAGGAAGGTGAGACAGTCAGTCAACAGTAAGGCAAAGATTTAATAAATTCCTGAATGGGAATCAGATGCCTCCTGGTTAAGATGTATAAGAGTGTTGGATTTTATGATGTCTTTCTAGCTCTCTGTTCTGCAGTCACAAGTTTCTCCTCTAATTTTCCCCATCTGATAGAGCAAGGATTTTGTGAATGTTTGCACCCCTCCCATTAGATGCAACAGAAAATGGTTATACTGCAAATGATTTTTAGTGTTTTAACACCATCCAAATACTCTTTGGTAGAAGTCCCCCCAACCAACCAGACCATGAGTCTGCCAGGGTTGCACAGGAGTAAATCAGTATCAGAGTGCTGGACTGGACCACTTTTAACCGCAGTAAACAGTCCCTAGGAATTTCTGACAAACCCTTAGTGGTGATAAACATCCATTGTGAGAATGCATTCTTTTGCAAGGGTATTTTTTACAAAGCTGAGAAGTTTCTTAATATCAGTCATAAAATGCACACAGAACTCCTTTTACAGACAGGGGTATGATTGTTTCTAGGAATGATTTTTTTTCATGGGTGACCTTGTACAGTATTATTCAAGACAAGTTTTTTTAGCACTGAAATAGAGTTATAAACATGTCTGAGCTTTATATATATATAGTATTACAAAAAAATAATAATTCTGATGATATCTTTGAATGGAAAGAAAATCAACTTTGATTACTTGCCAAATGCTACTAGAGCATTATAAGCCATGGAAGTTATTTCTTCATAGCAAATTTCCTCATTTTATTGTCTCTCAGGAAAGAAATTCATGTTTTTAGGCACTCTCCTTTTCCTGCTTCTCTTTCTTTTCAGTCTCCTCTTTATCTCTGGCATTAAAATGTTCCCTTTTCAGAGCCATTATTTTATTAATGCATGATTATGCATTTGCGATGCTACTTTCCTCAGCTTCTGTCTGAATACCTTTATTCAAGTCTCCTTCTCATATTTTGAAATTATAGTATAGAATGGAAAAAAAACAGTTCTTGTATTTTTTCCCTTCAGAAAATAAATAAATAAATAGGTCAGACAACACTGTATGCAGATGTTTCTGTTTGAAACAATTGATATTATTGTATAAAAGGAAATGGGATGAGATGAGTTTTGCTGAATCCCTTAGGGAAATCATTCAATATGCACTCTTATCAAAGCCTAATAATGGCCCGGCTGCTGCATGTTTGCTTTGATGAAGCTGATAGTAACGGAAATCTACATTTATTTGCATTTTTTCTGCTAGAATTCACTGAGGCATCTCCAAATGTAATTTTAAAGTATTAATCTAACACATTTAGATTTTCAATTTGAATCAAGTAGAAAGAGATCAGACACAAATTTATCAGATCCAGTTCTTCGGAGTGCTGTTCTTGACCACCGTGACTGTTGGTGTACCTTCTGAGGGTCACCAAACATGAGCATTTCCTCACTTTTTAAGGTGTGTGTTCAGAGAAAGTCAATGCACCAAGAGTGGAGCTACTGAGAGTAATGCTTTTGCAGCTCTATTGAGGCTAACCATGGAGATGTAGTAACGAGCGACAGAGACCTGGAAGTTAACTAGGAGTCTATCACAGTTCACTTCTCCAGGAACATGTCACTTCACTAATGCTTAAAACCTTAGACTCTGAGTATAGCCTCACAACTTCAGTTTCCAAAGGTTTGAAGCAGGAGAGAGAAGAGTGCATTAGACACCATGTTGTGGTTCAAGCCCCATCATCAACTAACAGCTAATCTGAGTATTGCCAAAATCTGAAAGAATCTCTACTTTGCATGTCCTGGTTCTCTGAAAATATGACTTTCTGAACAATGAAGGAAGTTGATTTCATTGCTGCAATGAATGTGATGAAAGTTGTGGGAAATTTCTGATATGGAAAATGCCTGTGCTCCTCAGAATACTGAAGGGTTTGTATGCTTCTGCTCAGATTTAAGATGGCTTCAAAGATAGAATCTAAAAGAAACCAGGCCTCACGCCTATGCAACTGGCACAGTCACATGCTTTTAACCAAGAATTCAAGACAATATTTTTGATAACCTGCATTACTAGTTCTTTCATCTGATACTTTCTTTTATTTAGTATAAATCTTTCCTTGTCACCCGATTGCTGGCTGCAACAAGGCAAGAGCTCCTCATAGTAACCCAACATACTTTATTCTGTTACTCTGGTGAGGACTCCGTATTGACTCAGTTCTCTTCCTCTCAAGAGCCCCAGACAAACTCAGTGGCTTCCAAACCTTCCCCAATCAACACCTCCTAAGGTCTCTCAAGTGCTATAATCTGAACCAAGGTCTATGAAGCAAAACTGAAAATGAGCTTAGCAGGGTTTGTCTGCAGCCTGTTATCTGTCACAGGAGGGTTTGGGTTTTTCTGCAAGTGTTTTTTTTTGCTTGTTGCTGCTCTTTGCTTGTTTGGTTTTTACTAGTTTTCACTTCTCAAAAGTCAGTTCCTTTTCTGAATCTGCAAGCTGTAGCTGTGCACCATGTAGCCATCACTCAATACTTGAACTGAATAATCAAATAGTTCTGATTTCTTCACTTTTCCCACAAACAAAAGATGCATCTAAGCTGAAAGGATGTAATTTTATTTGTTTAACTTGGTTATTTTCCTTTGTTGCAAGTTGAAATAATTGTTGGAACAGAGACATGGTTGATGTTAGGGTGATATAGATTTCTAAGGCAAAAGCAAATTTAAGGTGATTTTTTTCTATAACCCTCAAGGAATGATTCATTCATTTTAAGGCCTGATGAAGGAGTTTCCCTGTAGCATTGTATTATTTACATTCAATTCACTAGCCACAGCTGACAAAATTGATTAGATACTGACAAAGGCAAAATATTTTCGATCAGAAAAGCCATTTCACTGTTATGTATTTTTCTTAACACAAGTGCAACTTGAGAATATACTCACATTGGATTTTTTTATTATTTTTACACATATAGTTAAGAGAGGACCACTAGGCTCGTGAACATTCATGCTTAATGCTAGGACCAGAGGAAATGGCCTCAAATTGTGTCAGGGTAGGTTTAGACTGGATGTTAGGAAAAGCTTCTAAACCAAAAGGATTGTTAAGCATTGGAGCAGGCTGCCCAGGGAAGTGGCGGAGTCACCATCTCTGGAGATATTTAAAAGATGTAGATGATGTGCTCAGGGGCGAGGTTTAGTGATGGACCTGACATTGCTAGGATAATGGTAGGACTTGATTTTTTAAAGATTTTTTCCAACCTAAACAGTGCTATGATTCTATCATTCTGTAAAATTATTATTCAATGGGCTAATAATATTTATATTTTGGCATCTCTTTGATCCCTGTGAAATACATTTTGGGTATTTCTGAATTGTCTCTGAAGCATACAAAAAAACCCACTGGGAGATTCTCCTATATCATCTCTGAAGTTTTGTCTTTGTTCACTGGGTACATGTAAGCCATCTTGCATTATCAGATGAGAGAAGGCAGTATTTTATTTCCTCTCTGTCTCATACAGATTTTTTACATAAGTTAAATTATGTAGTTTCTACATGTAATTGTTTACAGACATAAAGTGATATTCACAGAGACAGAGTGATCACAAGGAATGATGCTTTCAGCCCAGTGTATACTATAAGCATCCAGAGCAGCATACAAGGAGATCCTCATATCCTTTACTCAGAAACAGGAAAGGAGTCATGGACAATCACCCAGGGCTCAACAGATAAATTTCCATCTCCTTTGAGAGCTAGGAAAGAATAATATAGTGTATATTTTCTTTTATTGAAAAACCTCAGTTAAGTGAAAATCAAATTTTTCAAAGGAAAAAGCCCTTTGACACCAGTCTTTCAAGGCAGGTTGTGAAGTTAGAACTTGCAATTTTTACATTTCAGAAATGAGAATTTCTAGCACTTCTTGCTATTTAAGCTATTTTGATTTTCTTAATTACTTGAATTTTTGTAATACAATGAGTTGGAACCAAATTTTCAGACTCTGAAATAATTAAAACAGAACTGATTTTTTTAAAAATACATTTATTAAAAAAAAAAAAAAGTGAAGATGCCACTTTTGTGACCCAGTCTAGTACCAGGTCATGGTATAACCATGATCATGAGCAGAAAGACAATTTGTCGCCTGACTCACAAGTGTATTCTACCTCTGTCCTTCAGAATAAAATTAAACATGATGAACAAGAAAGAAAGAAAGCTTTCAAAACTGTTGCTGGATACTGAATTAAACTAAACCTACAATTTTACCATCACTTCATTTTTGGTTTTGTTTTTTTAGATTGAATAGTTTCTGAAGTCAATTTTTCTAAATCAGGTTTCAAAAATAAAAAAAAAAACACGACTTGGAGCAAATTCATCAAGAGCAACAAGAAGGAGTGCTTATAACAAGTGACACTGCTGCAGCCAGTGGAGCTTAAACAAAGCTGTGTGAAAGTGATGCTATTTCAGTACTGGAATCTACCCATTTTTCTCTCCTATGAATAGTTCTAATAAAAAAAAATCATGTTTCAGTTTGTGTGTGTGCTTCTTCCTGTGTGGTGTCTGTGTTTTATACATCTGTAGGTGTCACTGGAAATAGCTAATTCATGTGTTGTCTGCCTGAAACCTACTGTAACAAATGTAAGTGTAGTGAAACAAATGTTATGGCTGTAATATAAACACTGGTTGATGGGTTTTAGTAATAGAAATAGAACAGGGAGGGTGTTGCAAGCTGCAAGCTTAGCTCCTGATAAAAACTTCAGTGGCTGACTCTATTCATGTTCAGAGTGAAGAGATTTAACAGCAACGAGAATTATCCATGTAGAACTCATCTTTAGGTTCATTCTCAGCGAAACGTTAAGGAGTCATCAAGTCTAGTCTTAATGATATGGGACAACATGAATTAGCGTCTTACCTAAGGTACACTTCTACACCAGGCAGAAGTTCAGGGAAAGTAGAGTGGATCTCAGCACCAAGTTATCTTCCAGTTGCCCTTCCAGGTGCCTAATCTCTTTTTCCACTTTCTTCTCCCCCTTACCCATGCAAACATCACATGAAAGCTTTAATAAGGACTTGCAAACACTGGATTTGTTAGAGTCACAATTGTGAACCTAACGAAAACACTTCTCTACATCAACTAATATATCTGCATAGTTTTAACAGGGAAGGTCTATGAAAGGGAATGCTGTTATTTTTTATAAATGCATAGCGATGACACTTTTTCAGTATGGAAAGCTAGGGAGATGGATCAGCAATCAAATAGGCTCTGACTTTTATTCAAGTCCATAACTCACAATCCAGAAGGATGTGATAATAGCTAGAAAATACTGGTATGTTATAGGCTGAACCCAACCTTTTAGTACTAAAGCAGATAATATTTTGTTGCCTTTGTTATGGATAACAAAAGCTGAGCCGAGGATTCCAATTCTCACCCCAACACTTACAATCAAAGCTGCCTATTTCTCACTAAAATTAGCCTGTACCAAGAGGACTGCTGGGCAATGTTTCTCCTTGCCTGCCTGAGTGCTAGGGCACCAAACCTTAATCTCAAGTTGGGAGTTCACATTCCAAGTCCCAAGTTGCCATCACTGGCAATAAAGTCAGAGCATGTGTAAGGTGAGTAAGGATGGATTGCAGAGGATTTTTCACGGAGGAATGCTGCCTAGTAGCTAGTGGGAAAAAGGACAACACTAGTGAGCCAACTGCCAATGCTTATCTTTCATCTCTCCCATTTTGGGAACAAGTCATGTAGTTCCCTCACATTAGTGGTTCTCATTTCCCATGAATATTTTACAGCTGTCCCTTGTCTGCAATGAATAATGAAGCTGTGGATTGTGGCTGTACACAGGGAACTTGTTATGATGGTTTCTACACAGTATGGGTGACTTTAATTTCACTTAGATAAAAATTATATGCTTAGGCTGTGCTGTTACCCATGGCAAAACACAGGCATATCCAGAGATGCATCTCTCCCATTTGTTTTAGGTATCTGCTGGAGGGTAGAATCAATCTTTTGCTGGTGATGCCAGTCCCTCTGCTGACTATGTATGATGGCACATACAAGATTTCCTCAAGCTAGATGTCTAAGTTTTAGGCAGATGGCTTCAACTCAGCGTCATTGTTATTCTTCTAAATGCTCCAATAGAAATTTCACATATCTGTCATTTTCCACCACTTTTATAGAAAAGGGCAGTCCTGCATTTTCAAGAGAATTCGTTCTCCATTTCCCAAGAATTGCAAAAGGTCCCCTTAAGGTATCCAGTAAAAAAGTACAGATAAAGGAGAAAGAAAGTGTATGGATTGATTCAGTGGGAAATATAAACATATTTTATTCATTTATTCTAGTGTTTCCAAGATCCCCATAGGATTTTCTGTTCATACTTTCTTTGGTGAAGGCTTAGAAATCTATTTAGCCACTGTCAGATACTGTGGACTAAAAAAGATACATACTTGTGGTTATGATTAATTCCTCCCATATAATCAGCCATCTTCCCTTGTTTGCTGAGAGAAATGGACTCTCATATGTTGACTGAAAAAGCACATTGTAATTTTTTTGTAGTTGCTGCTTTGATTTGTGTTGATTTCTCTTCTCTAAGCCTAACATATATATTGTATACAAGCATGTATAACTTGACAGCCTTTGTCTGACTTGGAAACAAATGTTCGATTGTTGCTCCAACAGTTTGTGGGACGGAAATTCAAGTGGCATAAATCAGTGTAGCTGCACAGACAGAAAAAAACAAAAACAAAACAAAAAAAACAAAAGAGTTCTGGTATATAGAATTAAAATATATGAAGTTATACATCTTGGACCTTGAGTTTTTCTTTCTCTCTTTGGTCTTTTTTTTTTTTTTTAAGAAAAGCAACATAATTCAGCACAGGCAGAGTTACTCTTTTGAATACCTGTTTACAAGGACACACTCGACAGCAGCAACTGACTTGTTCCAACTGAATCACTGGCTGGAGTAGATAAGATATATTGAATTTTTAATTGTATTTTATCATGAATACAGCTGTTTTGCATCAGTCACTATAGAAGCCCCGTTTAACTATTCTCTGCTGGTTTCTGGACAAGAGGAACCTCAAATTTAATTAGAAGCATGAAATGCAGCCAAGAATTTGATAACTAACAGCAATTCTGATGGAACTAAACCCCCGAAAAAGGATAAATGGAGAGAGATAAGATTGCTTTTAAATAAAGGTAGTAAATGCATTTTTGCTTTTGAGGCTAGATGCAAAGGTGAATGCCATCTTCACATAGAATTCCCAAGCCAGTTTGCATAGTGGCAATATAATTTCAGTCATCTTGAGGCACCTTCTCTTCAAATTCCTGCCAGATCATGAAGTGAAATACAAGTTCCTTTGTATAGCTGACAAAATATTAAGGATCTGATCTCACTTGATACCATGACTCAGCAATCATGGCATTCAAATCTTAGATTTCTGACATGCTATGGAAATGTGCACAGGGAATATTTTAGCTATTTAGCAGTTTTTAAATTTAGATAGAGGCTGGCAGAGTATCATGTGAAGAATTTAAGACTGTCTAAACTTGAGGACATTTTCAGGAAAAATATAGTTTATAAATAAACAAAAAAATAAGGTTTCTGGCAAGCATCTGAAGTATTAGTGATACTAGCTGGTTGAAATAGCGATCTTACTCTTAGAGATAATTTTGCCTCATACACAGATATACCTGAACTTGCTGTGTACCATCTAGCTTGGAAGTTGGTGGACACTAACTCACACCACCAGCACACCAGCAGACACCATGCAAACCCACTGGGGCAAACTGATGCAGAGTCAGAAATCTGGTCCAACCTGCAGCCCATGTTGTCATGGCTACTGGTACCTTGGTAGTCAGATTACAATTAGCTTGAGTATCTAAATTGCTGTAAAATAAGATTTTCATAAGTAGGCACAGTCATCAAAGTCCCCAAAATAAAATCTCCCTCTTTCGTGGAAATTAAATTTTTGATGACATCCAAATCCATGGGAGAGTCTAGAATCCAGTCATCCTGCTTTTGAGAAAGGTTTCATGGTGTTGATGAAATTACCGGTGCTATTCCTGCTGCTGGAGGAGGGGAACAAAAAGAAAAGATTGCCTGAGTTTCAATACGTGGTTTCTAAATAAACACTAACACCACTGGCATTAAGGAACCCATCTGTTTCTTTATTTCTTCACCACTACAAAATCTATGATGTGTGATTGTAACAGATGTTTCCTGTCTAGAAATGATGATATGCTACATTATTAAACCAAGAGGATCATTAAACTGAGATGTATGCATTTTTTCAGTCTATAACTGCAAGATCATCAACATATAACCTTAGGGTTATAGAAACCCCTCTCCTCAGTATGTAACTTACACAGCAAATGCTCAGCAAATATCATCAACGTCTCCATTAAAGTTCAGTTATTCAGAAGGGCCTATAGGCATTTGTACAACTGTTGGAACTAATGTCTTAATGGCTTTTTTGCCAGAAGCACTTCTTACATTTAACTGCAACTTGAACTAGTCAAACTCCAGTTGCCTGCCTAGATAACAACATGAATTCTCTACTGGTTTAGGTAATAATGTTGGACTGATCTTTCTGTGGCATCTGAGAAGTAAAAAGGAACTTCAATTTCAGCCAGGTATCTTCATTATTAGGATTGATATTAATAGTATTCTCTTTATCTTTAATCAAAGGACAAATGGCTCTTCACATGTTAATGATCACATTAAATGATCTCTAAGGTCCCTTCCAACCTAGGCCATTCTATGTTGCTCCCTTCATCGCACTTCTATTCACACAGTATTCTTTCATACTGGAACCACATACGTTACAGTAACAAAGATTTCCACAAATACATGTATTTTTGATTCCCTTTGAGATGAAAAATTTCTATTTTCTGCTCCAAATATCATGTAAGAAGCTGAACATTTTGCTTTGTCTCTGAAGAATGACTGACAGAGTAAGATAAGACCCAGAGTGAAGAAGTTTTTATTGAAGGATATCTCTTTATTAAAAATTTTAACAAAACAAAACAAAAGAATGATTTCAGTGTTTTAGAGATTAATTTAAAGTCTTTAATTAAAATATATCTCCTTATTTGGCAGGATCATTGGGGCTCCTACCCATAAATTTTCATTGTAAATTTTCATAAATGCAAAGGTATTATAGGCAGAGTTGTTGGGAATTCTAAGGAGAACTGAAAAATAATATTTAAAGACACTATATTCAGTCCAAGGAAGTGGTGTTAAATTCATGTAGAAAGCATGAACATTCTGTGAGTCGAAGATGGATCCCAGTCAAATAATTAAATAAAACAGTCACTTGTAAGTACATTAATATGTCTGTGTACGTCTATGTACTGGACATGGCAGTATTGCTAGAACGACAGAGAAGAAAAAAGTATCCTTTTCTCTTCAGCTGTTCAAAACTCTTCCTTCCATACTTAAATCCTTTGCTGGAAGAAACAATGGGTTTGGATCTACCTCAGTTTACTAACAGCTCAAGAAAGCAATTGATTTTTGCAAAACATTCATAGTTTTAATGTATGTGCAGTTACACAGACTTTCTCAGGGATCAATAGCACTATAGAAATGCATAATCATTTTAACCCTGCGTATGTACTCCAACAGGCATGTTTTGGGGATTTTTTTGCAGGAAGGAACAGACATAAACATTGGGACCTTCTGGAGAAAGATGAGACAGTAAAATTATGCACATATATTTAAAATGAATAGCAGTAATACGTACAAGCAACTGCAAGACTCGTACACATTTCTGATTAATTTAGTAGACGTGTATTTCCTACATGTCTTTTTCTTTACTAATTTAAGTTTTTTAAATGTTTTCTTTACTAATTTAAGAACTCTGAATGCTAGTAATACCGGTGAGAGAAAGAAAGAAAAAAAAAATAATATGTTAGGGCAGAAGGAGGTTTGGAAAAGTCCTAGAAAGAGTTTTTAAAATTACTCTGTGTCTACCTACTTAACGTGGGTCAAGGTCGGACATCTGGCCAAGACAACTGGACTTCTTGGGCTCACAGCACCAAACGTTACATCTGGCTGTCTATAAGTTCCCACTGAAAAAAAAAAAGTGGTATTCCATCAACATCCCAGTCAGTGGGGTTCAGTTTAAGTGCAGGTACATGCACACATCATACAGAGGCAGTTAGACCCTTTTTCCACTTCCTCTTCTGTAGATGTAGCCGTTCATTTGTTATTCTGATGCTCTGCTTTCTGGTTGTAAAATAATCATCTATGAATTCCAAAACACCTAGCTGCAAAACTTTGCAGGGTTTTGTTTGAAGGAGAAAGTTTATTTTCTGTGTATTATGTACTTACAGATCATTTGGAGTATAACTGAAAGTGCTGGGATTTTACCCCTGGAAATCTGAAAGACATTCACAAAATGAATCAATTCTAATCCTGAAACAGGTTTTTTTCTGTTCCATCAGGGATGCCCAAACAGTTTAAATCTCTTTGCTTAAGTTGACTTAGAATGATTCTTCCAAGCTGGACTCAGAAAACGGGTGTTTTATGCAAGGTTGACTTTCTGCCCTCAGCATCTCTACTACTCCTGATGCAACTGCGTGAGGTTCCTCTAAACATTCAAGAGCAACATTTGTGCTACACATAACACATGGTATCAAAGGATCACATTCAGCTTTGATGCCATTTATATCCTGCTGCATTGAGGCAGGACTTTACCACGGCCTTGAACATCAAGGATGTGAATTCAAACTTGTCTCCAGCTGATACTGATCTGAAAAACATCCATACTTTCTATTCAACAGAGCATTCAATCCCATACTTAAGTATTCTCTTGACTCAGAGCACACAACTTAATACCTCTTCAAGACGTTGCTGTATTCATAATAAGTTGCTGTTTTCTAGCCAGCAGTTGCCTGTATCACAGTGGCAGCCTCACCTCTAGTGGTACATATTTTTGCATATACTTCCAAATATCCAGATAATTCACTCCAAATAAGACTTGAATCTAACTGATCTTCTTTGCTGTAGAGTAGCTCATCTTTCAGAAGAGATTAAAAGATAGATCATGGAAAAAGTGTGGGGAAAGGACCACTTACATCTTAATTGTGTTGCTCCTCTTTGGTTATGAAAAATGATTTCTAACTAGCAGATATAAAAGCTGTTTGCCAAAAATGACCAGTACCCTGGGGAGAAATTAAGATATCTGAAGGAAAAAAAAAAAAAAAAGATGCCAAGATGGGAAGAGCAGTGAGATCTCCAAAATCTCCATCTAGTGTACCTCTTCTAGATTACATTGTCCCCAAAGGACATCAAGAGGCTGAATCTGTTATTTTGATTGATAGGCAGAGATCAGATAAATAGTGCTAATTTGTCACTGCAAAATATTTTTTAATTATTATCTATTTCCCCATCTGCACTCCTTTGTTATGCATAGAAGCAAATGTGTGTTTAGTGGGCTTATTCCTGGACAACTCCTTGGTCTCTACTATCTTTCTTGGTATCTCCTTCTGCTTCTAGCAGGTCTCTTTGGAAGGATCCCATACCCATTGTAGACATAGCACTTTCACGTAGCCTAAAGACATCTGTGAGTTCTTCATCCTGATGCACAATTTTCTCCATATTCATGTGTGCTATAGTCATACAGTCACTTTTCATGGAAAATGAATAAGGCAGCAATAATGGCCACTGTCTAGTCAATAGATGATGTTGGAGCTCTATTGGAAACACTTTACTTACCAGTGCCAAGCATGTTATCCCGGACTTGTACATCTGGAGCTTGTGTCTTCCCCACATTCCTCCATAAGGCAAGACACCAATATCTCTGCCCATGAATACATGGCCAAGACATTCCCTATAAGTACATTTAAAAAGCATATGAGTTCAAAGTTACACTGGTCTGGTGTTCAAAACACTGCTTTGTAGAGGATGAATTTGTGAGGGAAAATTTCTCATTGCCTTGGAAATTCAGCCAGTGTGTGGGCAGTAGACCTCTAACTTCAAAGACTCAGTTTCATCTTTACTTGATCGTAGTAAAATGAAAGTCAAATCCATCTTACTGAGAATTTCCCTAAACTGTAGAGTCAAGGTAGATGCATTCTTCAAATATTCCACCTAGTAAATATCCCTGTTATGTGAACCACTGGCTGTTACTATAGCTGACCAGATTGGAGGCATTTATCTGGACTTTTAAAAATATGCTCTTTGGCTGCCTGATTAAAAAGTTTGATTCAAAGTGTATTTAGATGCAAAATCATGAGCAACATTTCTCACATGCCTTTTGGAAGAATTTAAATAATATGTTTCCATTTTCTTTACAATTGTTGTGTTGTGATTTTCTTTTGAGTGAGATTTTCTCTTCTTTTTTATTGTTATTTTTCTTTTTGAAGTTGCGGTCTGTCTAAGCAGAGATTGTATTTAAGATCAATAGCATTGGACTAAATGAGCCCCTCTGCTTTGATATTGAAGCTAATCGGCTCTTGTTTGGCTTTTGAAACCTTTCAGGAGTCTCTTCTGCAGCATTATAATGACAGACCCCTTAATATGGAACTTCTAATCTGTTAGAAAGTGGATTTCCTAGGCTTTGTGTGACTAACTGGAAAGTTTGTTTGTATATTGCACCAAACTCAGCTATTATCTATTCTTTCTCTACATATTCTGGCTGCAGAAAATTTCAGCTTCCAGACATCTGCATAAACAGTGTAAATTCAGCAGTGCCCAGGTGATGTGCCTTCCTTGTTATTCCAAGACTGCCTCTCTAACCTAGAATGCAGAAAACTACAGCACAGCACATCACTGCAGTTTTTGAACAGAAAGATGGTTATACCCTGGACACCTCACACTGGGCACCATTTTTTCTGTAAGAACTTTCAGTCAGGTTTGTCCAACATCATGCTGTGAGTTTACAGCAGAACAAGGCACAGACCCCAAGAGACTTGACTTGTGTTCTGCCCTATCTTAACATGCCTTTCCAGCCAGGCTTTTCTTGATGAGCTGAAAAAGTGCTGGTGTACTCACAAGGGTGACTGCTTTCCTTCTTTTTCATCAGGTTTCTCTCCTTAGACAGAAGTTTTACAGGCCCTAGAATTCCCTAGGGTCCTCTCCAAAGTGTTCGATGTTATCAGAAGTTTTTCCTGAGTTATCATGATAAAGCCCTTAATTTTTCGGTGTTACATGTAGCCTGCAGAGGTTCTTCTTCAACTGAAACAGAAAAGAGATTGCTTTCTGTCTAGGTATTTGATAGGGGTTGTCCAGTGCACTTTGAGGCTCAAAAATGAGGGAATTTTGAAGAGAAAAAGAGAAATAAATTGTAATAATTTCAAAGTTGTCACACTTTCCTGGTGCACTGTATAAGAGAGCTGCTAGGAGTTAATACCTGAGAAAATGCGAGCCATCTTTGACAAACACCATTTAATTCTTTCAAGGGCCATTCCTGTGGCTCTCTGCTGAAGGATTTGTCTTTGCTTCTGAAAAGTGGATGCCAGAATTCTTCTCCAATTCAGCTGTCACTCCAAAGTGGCACTGTGCTATTGATCTGACACCAAAGAGGCATGGACAGCAGTGACTATGTGGTGGGTGACTGCCTGATGTGAGAAGCAGTTGATACATCCAGGATGAGGGACAGATAAAATGCCATGAGCTCATTTGGCTGCTGGGGTTGGCAGATGCTGTTTTTTTGTAACTTTGGTGCCACGGGGAAGCAGAAGATTGAAGAGGTTGAGATCTCTTTCCTTTATCATCCCTGAGCACTGCATTACGTTAAAAAAGTCACATGACTTCCTTGTGCTTTCACTGTCAAATCAGGCTTATATTGTCAAATATAGTGGACAAGTTCTCTCTGTACAATCATACAATATTTAGAGCCAAAGGACACCGGACATCTTGTCAAATGATGTTACCCCAATGATGGCAGCAAAGATCACTGTAGTATCTAACATTGTCCCTTCTCACTCCCTTCTTCATTTTAGGATGTCAGGGCTGGCCCTTAAACTGCAAGTGTGATGCCGTATCAGCAAATACTTTGGAGATCATTTTAATTTCTTAGGTGGTTGAACTCTTCTTAGTTCTTGAGGATCAAACCAAAGAATTAAGTCACTTCAGCAAGCTGTACTTTCATCTTAGGAAGGCCTTTTTAAACCTGGACTTTATTTTACTTAGAGTTTTGGATGAATCTTACCTTCTTCTTGAAATATCTTGCCCATGGATTTCCTTGGGAAGACTTTCTTCTGCCTGCCATTCTCCATTGCTTACATATCATAATTCTCTGTCTCTTGCCAAGGATGCATTGTTGTTGATTTCTTTTTTTTTTCCTGAGAACCTTTTAAGGAAAAAATATTTCAAATAACATATATTTCCTATATTCCATTTTATTTCCTAGTTTCTCCTTAGTAACAAAGGAATAACTCCAGATAATTCTGTTCCTCCTGATTTGTGCTGACTCTTGAGAACAGGCTCAGGCCAACTGTTTTGATAACTGCAACAACTAATCACATAGAACAAAGCTGCAATACGTGTTGCTAGCATTTTAGCAAATTATATAAATACCTTCCTTTTTAAGTTGTGCTTTGTACTCTTGTTCTGTATTTCACATGGGTAGTAAAATCAACAAAGAAAATGGTGTTAATATGCTGTTGCAGGACAGTAGAGTAACCTGGACAGTAAGTGGAATGAGTTTGGTTAGTGTAACTGAGAATTAGCCTAACCACCATCAGCAGTGGCTATTAATTTTGAAGCCATGACATTTACAAATACCTTCAATCAAAGCTTCTGGGAAAGGTGTTTATTGCATTTCAAAAGACCTTTGCTTAATCTTTATGTAGGTGATGATTTCTCAAGCCAGAGGCTAATGGATATCTGAAGCCTGAAAGGACTGTTAGATTACTTACCGTAACTCCCAGTTGGCTAGGCAGAGTTCCTAAATGGACTTTTTATGCTATAGGCTTGAGACAAACCCCTTACTGCAAAATATTGGATAAGAGCACACCAACTGTTGGAACAAGGTGCTGTGACTCTGATATCCTGTACTGTCAGGCAACACATACTAACCTTCGGAAATCTTCCTAGACTCACTCTCTACATAGCTGGGGCTGGCTATGATGAATTTATCATGCAGTCAGAGCTGTTATGCTCACTGAGGCACCAGAAATATAAAATATCACTGAATAGAAGGAGCAGCAGGCATCTCTTCTGATGCTCCCCTTTGCCTTGCTCCAGGCCAGAATCTTCAATATGTAAAAATATCTCACAAAAATACAGACGTATTAGGTGATAATTATATTTACACTTCAATTAACATCAATGTTTTCCCTTTTTGCTAGCTAACTGTCCAAGAAATTGATTTCATCGCTTTCAAAACTTTCAACAAACTCAGATGATCTGTCAAAGAGCCATAGGAGCCATTAAAATCCACAATTACAATACTTCGAGCCATAACTAAAATTTGAGTCCCCACTCCAGTCCTCAGCCATTGATTTCTAAGGGAAGAATATTTCAGTGGTGATGTAAACCCCAATGCATCACCAGATTGCAAGCAGGAAAAAAAAAAAAAGCGTCTCCCAAACAATCTCATGTAATGAGCTTTATTGAGAAAAAAAAAAGGGGGGAGGGAAATAAAGGCTAAAGGATTGTAACTTTGGATTGAGTTTTTATAACCATTTAGGATTGAAGTCAAGTATAATTTGACATTTTACTGATACTTGAGTATTTAAAGCCAACAACTACTACATTAAATTTTATTATGTAAATCTGATGTGATAATAAAAACTCTCTTGTACTTAGCTTAGGAAATGTTGCAACACGTTGCAAATAGAAATTCCACGCAAAAAAATATTTGTCTGCTTCTGTCCACTAATCCTTCCAAGCTTTCCAAAGCTTTTTTCAGTTACCTAGCTAATACTTGTCACTTGTTTTGTTTCTCTTTTCAGTGCCTGTTTTGTTTGTCCTGGTGAAATTGAAACTGTAAGTCTCTCCTGCTATTTCATATGCTCTGTGGCTCTTCCCTGAGATAACTGCAAGGGTGTCACCATTCCTTGAGTACTAGTTGTATCTTCCCATATCTTGATCACATGCTAACTCTCCTGAACAAGAGGAGCAGCAGAGGAGTAGCATAGCAGTGGCAGTCTTCTTGTCATTCTTTGTATTATGCTTCTGGCCATCTATACAGTTCTTCATGGCTTTTTTTTTCCAAAGAAGAATATTTCTTCTGCCTCTTACTAGAGGGAAACCAAGTTTCCAACAGGTTAAAAGAACATATCTCTGTTAAATGACCAGATGTGCCTTCCACAAGGTGAAAAATTCAATGAATAAATAAATAATGCATCATACTTCACATCCAGAGGGATCTTGGCAGGCTTGAGAAATGGGCCACTGCAAACTGCATGAGGTTCAACAAGTCAAAATACAAGGTCCTGTACTTGAGTCGGGCCAATCCCAGGCACAAATATAACGTGGGTGCAAAGTGGGTTGAGAGTAGCCGTGAAGAGAAGGACTTGAGGGTGTTGATAGAGAAGAAGCTCAACATGAGCCGGCAGTGCGCTCATGCAGCTCAGAAGGCCACCCGTGTCAAGAGGAGTGTGGTCAGCAGATCAAGAGAGGTGATTCTCCCTCTTTACTCTGCTCATGTGAGCCCCCATCTCGAATACCGCATCCAGTTCTGGTGCCCCCGCCGTAAGAGGCACATAGATCTGTTGGAGCGTGTTCAGAGGAGGGCCACAAAGATGATCCAGGGGCTAGAGAACCTCTGATACGAGAATGGGCTGAAGGAGCTGGGATAGTTCAGCCTGCAGAACAGAAGACTCTGGGGTGACCTTATAACCGCCTTCCAATACCTGAAGGGAACCTACTGGAAGGCTGGGGAGGGACTTTTTATAAAAGTTTCCAGTGATAGGACAAGGGGAAATGGATTTAAATTGAAGGAGAACAGGTTTAGAGTGGATCTTAGCAAAAAGTTCTTCAGTTTGAGGGTGGCAAGAGTCTGGAATAGATTGCCCAGAGAAGTTGTGGATGCCCCCTCCCTGGAGATGTTCAAGGCCAGGTTGGATGAAGTCTTGAGAAACCTTGTCTAGTTAGGGATATCCCTGCCCATGGCAGGGAGGTTGGATTAGATGATATCTAAGGTCCCTTCCAACCTAAGCCATTCTATGATTCATTCTATGATTCGTTCTATGATTCTATACTTTTGACAGTTCAGATGTCTCCTTAAGAAATGAGTATCAGTTGAAGGTATATCAGTTGCTAAGAGTCTAAACACACAAGAGATAAAAAGATCAAGTACAGAACTGAACAGGTTAAAAGACTAAATTCTATTAATAGAAATTAATGGATTTCCTCACCAAGTCGTTTTTCATTAAATGCCTTTGAAAAGAAAGGCTTTTTAAAGGTATAGAGAAGAGGACGTGACAAGAGGACTGATGTGCCCAAGGAAAGACCAATAGTTGCTATTGTTTATCTAAAAAGAAGCATTGCATGAATATCTGGAATAAACCTCTAGAGAGCAGGGTTCACAAACAGAGATCAAAAGAACATATGAGGTTCAGCAAAGGCCACCTTTGTCCTTAAGCCACTATTTATCTGTGTTATAGGGCTGTTAAGAAAATGACATTTCCGTACACCATTGCAATTTGTTTAACAGGCTTCTACTGAATTGGAAAATCTTTTCTGCTGTTCATTAGATTTGCTGTAGAGCCTCTGACTAATAGATCAATAAATAACTTTGCCCATCATTTTCCAGTCTAAGGTTCTCACTGCTGATGTGGCTGGAAAGAGGAAACTTTTTATTTCTGGTCTTAAAGCATGAGGGTGGGATTATGAAGGTTTTTAAGGCATCTGGGCATCAGAAAGCTTGTTTTCTTAGGGCTCCTGTCATTTGCTGTTGCTGGCTCATCCTACCACCATTAACCTACAGGTGCTCTGCCTAGGGGCACAAGAGAAGCATTTGAGGAATATTTGCTCCAAATGGGTGCCATCTTCCCTCAGACTCATTGTAGTGTTCACTGCTATGGATTTGTGCTATGAATTCCCTATCTATGTTTGGTTCAAGAGAGGAAATCTCCATTTGTTAAGTGGCAGGGAACTGCAGGCTGTTATCTTTTGCCAGGACCCAGGATGCTAGGTAGGGAAATACCCTCTACAGCTGACAGGAGATGTTGAGTAGAAGGTTGGGTGAGACATGGACTCTATTCTGCACTGGATATTTGGGTAATAAACCCAAGAAAGGACAAAATACTTCTTCCTAATGCCTTCGGGTTCAGTGATTAAACTATGATATTTCAATTTTGATTGAGGAAGGGGAATCCAGAGATTTGAGAACTTTCACCACTGCACTTTTTCATACCCACAAGAGCTGCATTTCATGGACAGTGAGAATAGTGCAGAAGTTATAAAAAGTGACATTTCAAAAGTGGCTGTAAGAATTTGATTTTCAGTCAGCCCTACCTTAAAGCACTTAAGGATCTCCTGCAATGAAAATTCCAATAAAAAATGAATTTTAAATTCCACAGAATTTAGCCACACCTCTTCACCCAAGTGTGAAAATAATAGTGATTCTTCGGGATTTTGGGTGGGGTTTTTTAGCAATCCTTAGTAAATGCCTGGAGACAAAATTCAGATATATGACAGGACAGCTGAAAGTATAAAAAAATGCAAATCAACATTCAAATATTAATCATGACTGTAAAATAGCCCACTTAAGTGAGTACCATGATATATATAGTATAAAACCGATGTGTACCTATTCCTTATTTTAATCCACTTTTAACATCAACAGTTTCACCAGAAATGATGACATATGTGAAGAGACCTGAGTAGGAAAACTAAAATTTATCTGTATCTGAAATCTACCAACTCTACTCATTCCCCGTTCTAGAGAGAATTCTGTAAAAATAGCCTATTGCTCTTCAATTTACCATCAGGCATTGAAATAGTCTAATCAGCTTAGATGAGGTGGATTTGACTGATTATGAGAGCTGTCAGAACATGGTACATAGACCGAGGAATTAATTTGGAGAGGTTTTTCATTGTTAATAATAACATTATACAGAAAGGACAGATTCAGAGAGGGCATGAAGCAACTCTCCCCTAAACATTAAAAAAAATGAGATTCAGAAACTATAATACTTTTCATTACATGATTACTGTCTATCTGACTTACATTCAAGAAATCAAGGCAAATCCTACTGAGGCATACATAATGTTCTCAGCAACAGATGCTGACAAGCACATTAATAAATCATGATCGTAATTAGAATTCTTAAACCAATATTTTGCTGCCAGACGTGCTGTTTATTACAATTTCTTATTTTTGTTTAGTATATTTATTTATTCAGATTGTAATAATCTTTGCATAAGACATTAATTACTAAAATGGAAGTAGCAGATTAGTTTACAAAGGTCATGATCAACACAATTAGGGTCGAACAGACAGTTGGTGCTTTGACATGGAAAATGACAGTCAGGACTCTGGAGACAGTAGTAATACAAGTTAATTGTGAAATATTGTGTGTTGGGAGTTGAGAGTCAAGTTCAAACTGGCCTGGTTTTTGGACTGCAGTAATATTGGGTCTTGGGTGACAAAATCTGAAAGTATAGACTTTGGAATAAACGCATTTTTAAAAGGACTTTAGGCAGAAATTTCTCCTCCCTTCTGTGTCAGATGATGGGCAACCGACCTTAGTAGTAGCCTCCTTCACCACAACATCCGTCATAGATTTTTAGCTGAAGATGCTTGCAGTAATTTTGCACTAAGCAGTTACCTACTTAATGCTCTTACTGCTGGCTAGGTCACAGTGGGCCCTCAATGCTCATGCCATCTTCATAGACTCCTGAGTTAATGCAGCTTTCTTCTCATTTCACCTCTCCACAGTTCCTGCTGACTGGGCAAAACTGGAATTACCATCTCATAGATAGCACTATTGTCTGAAAATTAAGAACAGTTTTGGCTTTATCTGGCTTAAACTCAAAAAGAGCTGCAGGTGTCCACATGGTATACTTAATATCTACGGAGAAAGAAGAGACAAGAGCCTACGTCCACCATCCCCATTAACAACAGCAAAGACTGTAAGAAGAAATCTTCTGAGATGGTTCACCTTCAAAATCAGGTCACGTTTTGCCACAATAGTAATGAATTTCATTCCAGCATCCACCATGCAGCTTCCTCAGAGGTTCATGGTCACTGATACCTTCTGTTCTGTATCAATGACGTGAGTGATAAACCTAGCTGCCTCCTTCCCACGCCCAGCCAGAGGAGGGAGATGATATATTGCAAAGCTGATGTATCTCAGAACACACATGGGAAATGAGTACTAAATTGTGATTCTTGTTCAAGTGCATAAACCATCTATATTTTGTATTTGCATATTTTGGCCCTGCAGAGGAATCTTTAGGCAGTCCTATTGTCATTAACAGATGCAGAACCTAAAGCAAGCAGACCAATACCACAGTGTTTTCTCCTTCTTCTCATACAACAAACAAGTTATAATTCAAGGTGCCTTTGAAGGTATCAACTGCTCTGAAATGCTACTGAGGGGATGGGTTGGAACCAGTGTGAACCTTCTATATTCTGAAGAAGTCTTACTTAAAATGAGTGAAGCTCAGACTTCAGCTTACTCAGATGTGTTTAAGTACCTCTGCTAATCAGGGCTCCGGGGGCTCCAGATAAAAAAGCAGCAGAAGAGAGAACAAGGTTCATTCCATGTAAGTGTTATGTATGGACAGCAATGCTCTTTTGCATCTAATAATTATTAAAAAACTTACCTAAATACTGATTTATGTGGCAAAGCTGTAAGCCACTGATCTGATAAATATACAGCTAAGGATTGCTTAGCACAACAGACTTGGTGGCTGTTATGGTCTATCAGACAAATGTATATTTAGCCCAAAGTTGAAGCATGCATTATTTACTTGGTTGACATTAGCAGCTTGATGAAGCTGTTCTGGGAGCTGCTATGAGACACCAATGCAATCCAGAGTGGCAGAAATGCTGGCAGATGAAGCCCTGACATAATGCCTCGTAGCAGCTGGGTAGCATCAGCTTGTGGCTTAGTTCACAGATGAGCGTGGATATGTGGGCAGAAAGCAGGTGCAGATTTTCCTAAGAGACCTCACAAGCCATTCTGCCTTGCAGCATCCTTCCTTCTGTCTTGAAGACTACATGAAGCTGCCACATGATTGGAAAGCTAAATACTTTGTGATGGAGAAAAAAGGTGCCTTCCAAAACCAAGCTGTGTTTGTTTAGTAATTGATCTAGGACCCAGATTTTCAGAAAGAGCCAACTCAAAAGCAAAAGAGGCTGACTGTCAGGCAGTTATGTAAGAATAAGGACTGCTTCAATTAGTGTCTCCTTAGTTAGCATTTAACAAGTCACCAAAGAAACTAACAAACCAACTGTATGAGGGAAAGGAAACCCAAGACGAAATAACTTTGGCTCTGTAGTTAATGTGATGCATTATTTGTTCCACAAATTCAGTGTTTATCCCTTCCTAATCCTCACTTCACAATTTTCCTTTTTGGCCATACTTTCTTTCTTCCTTCTCCCTGGCTCTGCTGTGGTACAGGATACTTAGGACAAGGATATTTATTGTACGTAGTCAATTTAGATACACCTGGAGGCAAAGCACTTTTCCTGGTGAATCCAGGGGTGGCCTGTCAGCACCCTTCATATACACTAGGAACAAACGGGACTGCAGTCCAAAAGAAAGATCCTGATTCTGAGTCCTTGTTAATCATACTCACAGCCCATGGCTTTTCAAGACATAACCTTCAGACTAAGTCATGCTGCAGGGCTTCCTGGCTTTGTTATTACTACCCATAAATATAGCCTTTAACCACTTCCATGTGATTCTGATTGCACTGAAAGCCTGATATCCATTTTTTTTCCTTCCCTTCCATGAGCAGTGCACTGCCAGCAGCATCCAGTTCTACAACTCACAGACTTAGGCACCTCTCTCTCCCAGCTTTTGTGAAGCTTTGACCAATTCGGAGAGAAATACAGAAAACTAAGTGCTCTGAGGATCATACATCTGTCTGCTATAATAAGTAGACCAGCACGCACACTGCCAATCTCAGACAAGGATAAATCCTGAGTCAAACCCTTGCCAGACAGTTCGTGATATTAGCTCAGCAGTCAGAAGGCTTAAAAAAGTCACAATGTGATCTTTTCACTTGTTTTCTGCTGCTGTTCATGGGAGGCTGAAGGAGTGGAAAGAAAAATTAAAATTTTTCAAAAGTTTTTTTCCTGAAATGTTGGAAACTAGAGAAAGAGTGCATGTGAATGAAAGTCTGAGAGTACCACAATATCAGCTACCTCCAGGATCCTGAACTTTCAATGGGAAAAAAAAAAAAGGCTTGCAAAGAACATCTTGCATTGCAAATGTGGCAGTACTATTCAATATCCCCTTGTCTGCATAAAAGACACTGTAAGCAACAAGTCATATTTTTACAGCTTTATGAAAGATCAAAGAGATTTATCAGTAAAAAAAAAAGTCTAGTCCTTTGAACTTTGTGTGAAAGGTGTTTAGGACCCCTGATGGTTACTTGAAAGGGATAAGTACAAGTCTGTGTTTTATTTCAGATCTCCTGTGTCACCTTAGATAAATCACCAGCCACATTCTGATCAGTGTGGTGGCACTTTGAACACTAAAATAGATTCTATCATATTTAGCTCTATATGCTGTAGAGAAAAAAAAAGGAGTTGGATCTAGTAAGGGTATGCAAGCTTGGCATCATGCTTTTCCTCACCGGGAGTACAGGCAGCCATGTTCAGTGTTACACACCATAAGATATGATTTGGGGCAAGGGGAAGTTCTGAGTTGTCCACAGACCACATAAACTTTCATACACTGGATAAATTTCCACCATCGTAGTGAGTCGTCTTAACTCATTACATCTGCCCTTCTTCCTCATTGGAATACTCTGAGTTTCTTGACAATTAAAAGAGTTAATATAGAGTTAATATAAGATCTGTGGATAGTCTCTGCTAATAGTTTAACCTCCTTTAACCACCTTCAGAGCAAGATGCTTGCCCAGCACTATGCATAGTTTGTTGTAGTAAAGCAAGAGTCTTTCTGTATTTCCTTAGGGGAGGAAGCAGCAGAGGAGCTGGTCCTGAGGCTGCCCGTACTATGGCCACCAGCCAGGGCACTACACCATCCCCTCCAGGAGTTTCATTTCAAGTTTTGGTAACTAGGTAGTCGTTACATAAATTTTACCACAAGGCAGGTCATCTGACCAGCTGAGCTTGGTCTGCCCCTCAACATGGCTGAAAAATTAAGGGGAGGCTTGGGGCGAGTTGTGAGGGACAGAGACTGTAGGGTTTATGTTTTATCAATTCCTACTTATACTGATGAATATCTGATTCAACGCAAGTTCTCTCCTGCAAACTGCCTTCTTGTTATATTTATGGCTTTTTAAAAGACTTCTGAAAGGATAGGAGCTGTACTGATTAACTTGAATCTCTTCTAATGTGAGTGTCTTTATCCAAACATTTCCTCTTTTTTTTAACCTGAAATGAATTATGACTTGATGAATGGTGAAAATCAGCTGGCTGAAGTGGCTTGCTCTAAGGCTTGCGCTCGTCTAGAATCATGCCCAATTTTAGATACATAGGCTCAGGGTGCGTAGGTTATTACTCACAGGCTGAATTCTTGCAGACCTTGCCACGAACCAACACCACCCAGACAGGTGTGTCCTGCAGATATACCAATTGCACAAAATGGATGGGCCCAATAGAGCATCTGAACAAAACAGGTAGTGTAGATAAGGGGACAGTTTCTATACCATTGCTGTGGTAGGCATATGTGTACTATAAGTGATCTTAATGTCCATCCCTAAATGCACCCCAAAACCAGAAGTTTTTTACACATCAACTGAATTCCTCCACGGACATTACTTGGATTTCAGCAACAAGGTAACACATATGAGATGGAAGAAGACTGAGTCTGCCTCCTGTTTCAGTGCCCAGACTGTTTAATATAAATGAGACCCTAAAGCTGAAAATAATTATTCATTCATGTTGTTTCTTCCCTATTCTGTCCACATACTATGAAACAGTAAATTATTTCTAGTATCCACAGAAACCTCAAGCGTGATAAGAAATGAGGTTTCTATAAGGCGATATTTTCCCTCTGATTATGTGGTATATTAGCTCGTGTACCCAGCTGAGAAAAAGTATTAAGCCTACTATACAGAGAAAACAAATAGGAGGGCGATACTTAGCCTTAGGGCTGGAGGAGTTCTTAATTTCTTCCATTTCCTCAGATCTTATTTATACCAGACTCAGTTATGTTGCATGGTCACGGTTCACTTGGGAGACCTGAAAGTGGGGTGAAGGGCAGCAGGAAGAAATGAACTTTTCAATTGATGGATGAAGAAGTGTTCCCACGTATATAGCATATTAAAAAAGACTATACTGAAAGAAACAGTGGTTCCTTCTCACCTTGTGGTGGCATCTGTCAAGTTTAGAGGGAATGAGTATTTTTCTAGTGTCTGCTATAAAATGATGTTGGAGGAGGAATTGATTTCCCTGTAAAACATCAAATCAACTATGAGATTTTATTTCTCAAAATAGGAGAAAGAAATAAATCATTTTTTTTGCAATGTTGAGCTGGTTTCATATTCAGCTGCTGGAAAAAGGGAGAAAAGCTAGGACAGAAGGGCACAGAAAAAGATTATTTCAGGGAAATTTTACGATGAAGGTAACCCTACAGAAAAATTATAAATTTCAAAGAATATGCATGAAGCCAAAAATTCTCTTTCCCCCCTCCCGCCCAGGTGGCAAAGTGTTCTGTAGAAACCATCCTATTCCTGAGCAATTCAGCTGCTCTGCCACTCATGGAGTTGAGAAGTTTTCATGATGTGCTTGTTAAACTGTGAGGTTTGGCAACGCCTATGGAGTTCCTCAACCAGAGTATAGTGGATTGTAGCTGGAAGCCCAATTATTGTCAGCTAGAAGGAAGCAGTGGAGACCTTCCCTCTGGCACAATTTTAGAGGTGGACACATACTTTCTCCAGCCTGTTCAGATGGCCCCAGTCCTCACAGCAGTGAACCCTAAGCACTACACAGCTATCCGAAGTGTGAAAAGATGGAGCTGCCCATGAGGCTGCTGCAAGCCTGCCATGCTCTGAGGAGGGTTTGCTGCAGGGGTGCACATGGCACCACTGAAGGAAGAAACAATCTGTTCTGATGGGGATCAACTCAGGAAGGAAGCTCGTCTCTTCTGCTGCGGTTACTGCTGACCAGCTGTTTGGAGATGGCTGTCTCTGGGGCCAGAGATGCTTCTTACTCAGTGAGATGACTATAGTATGTACAGTGGACCCCTGATGCCCTGGAGCATATCTGGATGCTATTGTAGTACAAACAGCTGCAATAACTCTCACAGAAAGCAATACTGTGTCTATGCAAACAGAGTCCATCCTACTGATATGTCCTTTCCCTTCAGATGGTCTTGTCATTTCATAGAGATATATTAACATTATCTCTGACATGGATCTCTCCTGTCAGGGCTATTAACAGCAGGTAACTCTCATTCCTTTCAAAGGTGACAGGTTATGTAGTAGCAGAATCTCTGTATCCTACCTCTCAATGCTCCTTGGAGGATAACCAATTTACAAACCTTTCAGAGAAGTAACTCTCTCAGTTTCTAGTAAGTTGTTTTTAAAAGTAAACCTCTGTACCATCTTGTGCCATAGTAGATTTCACTTCCAACCAAGTAAAACTTAGTTGTAGACTTTGTCTCTTCGTTTTTCTTTTGTTTTGATTTTGTGCTGTTATGTGTAGACATGTTTTTGGATGGTTAAAAGGGACTCGCAAGCATTCTGTGGAACACCTGAGGCTGCATCGTGGATTGCTATTGATCTACTGATCACTGGGAAAGAAATGTGGCTTGAAAACCTTCTGCCAGCATCAATCAGTTAATGCAGTGGGGGAGACCCAGTCTTCACTTCCCTGAAGTCAGCATTGTTGAGGCTCCTAGCATAACAAGGACATGAAAAAGCATTGGGCATTATCTCACTTGCAGAAATAAGGATATTTCCCTGAAGTAGTAACTACAATTTTGACGATAATTTTCCAAAGGCCAAGGAGATCTAGTGCTTTCTGGACAGGTCATTGACTACACTTAAGAAGTCTTCAAATCATATTTCAGCCATGGCACTCTTTTCCAGGACAAGATATGTGTTTGTCTCTGCCTCGGTTACCCTGCCTGTGAAACGATAAAATAATCTCAAGCTTACTGAAGGTAAATGCTCTGAAAAATGTGAATATATTATTAACAGTAACAAAGCAAACACTGCTAGTTTTAATATGAGGGTTAAATTCTCAGACTGCAGTGCATTTATATCCGCACGCTGGAAATTTCCATTAAAGAAATACAGCAAGTTCAGACAGTCACAGATGCATATGGTATGGTAATAGAAAATGGACATTGAATGAAACCAGTAATTCGTGTGATCAGAGCAATCCAGCGAGACAATAATCAACCAAGTCCCTCCAATGGGGGCTGGGCCAGCATGGATGCTCTCAGATTTACCACACATAGATCAAAGAGGCATAAAAGACAGAAATCCAACCAAACAGGGCAGGCTACCTTGCTTATACAGTTGCTCTGATAGTTAAGGCTTACAGGGAGTGCATGTCCATGCTCAAGTACCCCAAAGGAGGCAGCCAGAACCCAAACTGCATCTGGAAGGGGTTTACTGAGTTATTCATTACATGTGAGCTGTGTGCAAGAGATCTTTTTATTTTGTTTTCTTTAAATGTTGCTGGGAGAAGCTTTTCTTTTGAAAAGAGCCTCCTAATGCATCAGGACAGCTGCCTGGGATACACCTCATTTAGCGGCAATTGTCTCTGTAATGTTTATAACCCTCCCACCGCCATCCAATATACAGTCATCATTTATCCTCTCATTTGCCTAACACAGTGTTAAAATGCCCTTCCAGTGCTTTGTTTTGCTTACTTTTCCATTCCCTTGCTATCCTCATGTCAGAGATGTTAAAACCTCTTTTGAACAACTGACATCTCTGTGACAAGGATGTGTGACTGAAGGATGCTTTCTCCACTCTTTACCCTGCAGCCTCTCCCTCCTGTTTAATTACAAGCTTGGGAGTGTGAGACATCATCTATCATTCCTTGTTCATTTTATTTAATAGATGCACATTTTGTGCTCTTCAACAAACTGACCAGACATATGGAGCATGTTTATCTGCTTGTGAAGTCTGCTGGTTTATAATCAGCAATGCCACGGTCTTCTCAGCTGAAATCTCAGGAAAAGGGTGGGGAAAAAAACAAAACTCACATCACAAAAAAAAGCACTCCAAAACCAAATACCCAGACATCAAAGCTCCCAGTATCATCCTTAAGGATCATCTGTGCAGTAGTTTGTTGCAGTCTAAGCATGACTGCTCTGTTATAACAGTCTTTGCATACACACAACAGAACCTTACATCTTTGGAGCTGGTAAATTGCTCTGTGACTTTTGTTCCTACTAGAAGATGGAGTAATTTCACATACGAGTGAGTTCGCTCATAGTGATAAACTTCCTGGGACTGGACTTCTGTGCTGATGTATTTTGCCTCTTTCTACTGCCTCACACTCTGCCCTTATCGTCTACAACACTTAACGCAGTGACCTTCTTAAGGGTCAGGTGTCACCACTCCATTTTAATGATGATATTCAGTTAAGTCTTTGCTTACTCACTTAAGAATTTTGCTTACTCATTTGAGTATTTCCAGGTGGACGACGTCGTAAGGTCCTAGGCTTCTTCTCCATCTGGAAAAAAACCCAACCCACAAGCAATTCTGGTGATCAGATATACAAACTATGATATATTTGAAACCTTCTGTGTGATGAGAGTTGTGTGGACACAGAGCCAGAAATTCAAGCAATATATTGTACATAAACCATTAAGCCTCCAAGAACTAGATCAAGAATACAGGCAGATTCTCAGACAACTTTCTACAAGATGATGATCTTGAAACAGAATATGAGCATGAACCTGCTTTTTATTCCAGCCACAATGGGCAAATGTGACATTGATACAATCTACTCAGGTTGACTGGAAGCAGCAGCTTTTCCCTTCATGAAAGGGATTCACGGATCCCAATGAAAACTGGTCTGAATGAAGCGGCTCCCAATCATGCTGGGACTGATAGTAGAGAGATCTGTTACAGTAATGCTTCATCTAAATCTTATATCCATGGTGCATCATAGACAATACAGATAATCCCAGCCATAATAGAGAATAAAAATTTTCTAGGACACACTGTTAAAGTTCAGTAAATGCAGCTCAGGTTGAATGATCCAGAATAAAATGTTTAATTTCCATTTGTTCTATTCCTTAACTTGCATTGGAATAAAACAGATGCACAATCAGCTCAGTAATTTTGAGTAGTTCCTTGAGATTTAGAGTTTGCTTGAGCAGTAAAGTTACTCTGGGGTGTTAAGACCACACAAAACTGAAGATGAGAAATTTGTGGAGAGTCTGGTAAGCACGAAAAATAGAATAAGAACTATGCTGGTAGTGGATTTATACTGTTTACTTCTCACTAATCATACAGGTGGCTTGAATAGCTCTCTATCTTCTTGGTATTGTTTTAGGTGTGTCAGGCAATTGTGCCATGTGACAAGTGAAAACTTCATTGGTAAGTATATTGGCGACATTTTAAGTAGATCCATGAGAAGCATGTGGCAGTGTTGAAATCTATGGGTATGACAATTTACTCCTGGGAGAGATCCTATGGGAAATCCTGAAACTGAGTTAGAGATTTGATAAAAGTGATCCTCCAAGAAAGGACGCATGGTCTGAAAATGAAAAATGCAAGGTGATACAGTCAAGTATTCCTTCCTGATCCAAGGTTTACAAGGCATCGAAAACGGGTCCCTTACAATTTGCAGTAATGCAGACCCATCTGTTTCAAAGGTGTTCCTGCCTACATTGAAAAAAGAAAGAAAAAAGGCAAGGACAAAAATCAAAGACTTTGGACACTTGGCTTTAGCTGCATGTGGTTGATAATTACTCTGGTTTCGCTGCTGCTGGACAAGCCTTTACCTTCCATGCTGAGTAACATTCGTTCTTTGGTCAAAAGCTAGACTTATGGAGAGCTTCGGCTGTAGTGTTTGTACCACCATTCTGCTGTAGGGGCTGCTTAGTTTATTAAGGTGTAAAGCCATGCTTTCTACTACTTTCTCTCAGCTAGTTTGATACAGTGTGTTGGCTTCCAGCCAAGCATTAATAGTTCATAAGAACAACTGTAGTGAATCAGATCAAAGGACCACCTGACCCAGGAACTAGAGAGTAATGGAGACAATAAGGGCTACACAAGCATGTGTGGTGTTCCCTTGATATAACCACCCTGCAGTTTGCAGGCTAGGGACCTCCTGAATCAGAGACTGTATCCACATCTCAGGGCTGAATAGGCCTCAGGAGACATATCATCCTCTCCACATACATATAATTGCTTTCTGAATCCAGTTATATTTTGCTCCTTGGCATGTTCAAAAGCTTCATTTGTTACAGGCTAATGAGCTTAATAAGCCGAAGCTACACTTTTATTGAAAGGTTAATGATTGCAAACATTTAAATAGTTAAATCAACTCTTTAGCTGGGACTGGAGTTACACAAGAAGACAACAGCAATCTCAACTCTACTGGGAAGGCTGCTGAGGATTTTTGAGGTGTTGTGGATCTTCTGTGCTTCCTGATTGCTGAGTCTTAACTTACCACTGAGATGTTCCAGCTCACACTGTTTATGCTTTCACTTCTGTTGTGCTGGATTTAAGTCATGTAAGTCCTAAACTGGGAACATATTTTCTTTTTCCCCCACAGGTTGTTTTTGTCTCAAGCTACAGTTAGTTTTGCAGTTCTTTAACACTTGTTGTGTAATATGTAACTGATTTATCCACATGGATCATCACTTAATTTTGTACCGTCTGTAATATCGGTCAATCAATCCATCGACAACTTAATAGTTTTGTTTACTTCTTAAAGTGTATTGTTTTGGCCACGTGGTGTAGTGTTTTCATCACTACAAGTCAAATGATTGCGTTGTAACTAAAATACAGCTTTGCATTTTGCCACCTGAGAAAAACTATAAAAAGCTAGAATGAGGGACCCCTTATATATTGGACAGCAATCCAAAAAGCCCTACATTTTGGAAATAGTTAAATATCATTGATGATAATATCACCTTTGGAGAATTAGAGGGTTTATTCCAAGTGATTTAAAAAAACAAAACCAAAAAGATGAAAAGAGGATTTTCTGTGGTTTTCTTCCCAGCAACATTGGTTTCATCGCTGTTTTCATGCCCAAGTAAACAGAGTAATAAAATAAGACAAATGGCAGTAAAACAATTCCAGAGGTAGTTTCATCAAAATGTCTTCATAAGGAAGTGCTCCTCTGCACTTGCTTTTAAGGTTAGTGCCTTTCCCACTGGCTGTTAGATCTCATGTGTTACTGAAATGTTGGATATTCTGCCTCCCTGTCTTTCCTTCTTGAACTGGCCAAGCAGGTAACTGAGGATTCTGTAGTCTGTAAGTTGCAGTACAATTTTGTTAGGCACGTTGTTTTATCAACATAGACCTTTTATGTTCAGCTGACAACAGGGATAGCCTATCAAGGACCACTTGGAAAGCATACTGAGTGAGCTCAACAGAGTCTCTAATTGACTTAAATGGCCTCTAGATCAAGCCTAAAATGAAACCTGCCTCAAAATGCCAGTTGACAAAGATCCAGGATGGTGGTTTTATTTGGAAGAAGCTGTGAAACAGGGAAGTAAAATGGGCAGGAGCAAAGCAATGGCAAAATAAAGATAATAACTCAGGTTGGTAATTGGGACAAAGCTGCTAACCAGCAGAAAAGAGCTCTGGAAAAGCCCTCAGAAGGACTTGCAAAGGGAAGAAACCTAACTGGTTCCAGGATGAATATTGATAACATAATGGGACAGTTTCCATAGCTCTTCCACTTGCAATAGCAGGGAGCCAACATCAGAAAGTCTTTTCTCTGGTCCTAAAACTATTCATTTGCATTAATCTTCTTCCATGTTGTTTCAAATGTCTGCGTTTTTTTCTCACATAAACTAGCCCAGAGGGAAGTGAAGGAGGACAATTTCCTTTTAAAAATCTGTCTATTTTTTGGTCTTGTAAACATTGGAGGGGGAATGGTGCTGGAATCACTCCCTCAGTTTCTGCTATATTCAGTGTTTTTCTCTGATAACATCATTTTCCAACCAGATTTTTTTGGATGCAGAGGAAGCATAGGACACTAGATAGCATACACTTCTGGGATCTGAAAAACACAGATTTGGTTCCCTGCTCTGCTCCATTTTTTTTTAACTATGGCTGTGGACAAGTCAAAGTAATCTTGCCATGTCTTAGCACCTACTCTATGAAAACACAGTAAACATGTTCCCCCTCCAAGAAGGAGCCATGGGCAGCTCCACAGACACTCTAAGCATCTATAATCTATAGCGAATGAAGTATTATGACTTAAATCATGAAAGTGCAGCTGCCTCCCATTTATTAGTCATGTTGAGAGAACAGAAATACAGCTTCCATAACCATGATTTGTTTATGACATAATGCTCCACTTTGAAAGTCTTCTGGTTTGATTTTCACTGCTAACCAGACTGCAAGGCTGAGAGATACAATCTGTTTCATTTGTGTAAACAGAAGTTGCAGAACCCAAGAAATAAGCAAGAAGTGGAATGGGAATCATTTCCTTTGGAAACCTGCAGAAGGATTTTGGCAAGGAAGAGGACCTGGCCACTAAAACCTAAGCTCTTTCAAATAAGGCAGCAGGATGAGTAGTAAACCAAGGCTGGACTGTTATTTTTAAATCTAGATGAAGGATTTTTAAAACCTAGCCATATTCTGAAAAAAAAATAATATTAAAGTATTGCACTGAAGGCCACTGAAAATGGGAGGAAAGAAAAAAGAAAGAAGGGGGATATTAGTCTTTAAAAGGATGGAAAGGCTAAAAGGGTAGCTCTTTTTACTCTAGCTAAGGAATAGAGAGAAGGCTGTCTAATCTTGAAAAGAAGAAAAGCCTGAAATATCCTGGGAGGCAATGCTGCCTTTTTAATGTACACAGCTAGCTGATAGCCAAAGGCAACAGAAGAAACAGTGAAAGGGAACAGCAGAAAGCTGAGATTCAGTGTGAACAGATACCTAAAAGTTAGGGAGCCCGTGGGTATGTGGTTTAACCAGATCACTAAGGATTTTTCTACGGTGGAGCCTCAGATGCCAAATTAAATCAGCACACATAACATCAAGCTCTGGCCATTTTCTTTAGGCACTTATTTTGCTCACTGCAAATGCAAATTAAGATGACTAGTCTTAACCATTTTCTGCTGTTGGCCAAGACACATTAAAATGCAAATTCATCTGCATTTTCTGCAGGCACAACACCACCCACCACTGGAGCGTGGCTATGTGAGCCATGAATCTCAGGTATGTGATAGAGCCATCAGTCACAGAACCCGTAATCACTTTACTACACTCCCTAGTTCTGGAGGAGTGCCTGGTACCTCATGGGGCTTAGCGAGCGGTCAATGCTCCACATGCTTGGAAGAGATTCATTTTACTGCAGGTTCAATTGTCTGTGCCTAACTACAGAAACACATCTCAGGGTTTCTCCCAACTTCTCTGCCTGGGAATCTGAGTCCTTAATGGAATGCTCCCTGTATTACTGGGAGCAGCAAATTTCATATGTATGTGGTTTGGCAAGCGTTCCTCTTGTATAAATGAGTCTGAAATTTGCTTTAGCACCTGCTGCTCTTTTTACAGTGCAAATTTATACCTCAGTAGGAATGTTTCCATATAATGCAGTTGTTTAAGGAAGTATTTTAATTTTGCAGTGCTTGTCTAACTACCATTCGGATCATGCAAATATTTTGGATGTTGCTCCACTCGTACCTACGCCATCCATTAAATTATTCTGATACGCAAATATTTCATAACTTTTGTTTCTTTTAGTAACATCCTCTATCCACAGCATTATTTGAAGAGTTAAAAGTCAAAAAATCCACACAAAAATCCATGGACTAAGTTATTTCTTTTAATTCCACATATATGTCTGAGAGTCCATTTAGCTTGGATTATTTTACAAGATTATTTAAAGTCATGGAGATTAGGAATATTCTGCCTGAAAAAGTCTAACATAATTAAATGCAATTATGTAAATGCAGATTTTGAGCTTCACACTAACACCATGTTATAGGCTGAAAACTGTTTGAAACCATCAATTTAAGTACTTTTTGCTGTCCTAGAGATGGAAAGTCTTGGCTAAATTGTAACCCTTGTTTTTTAATGGAGATTGTGTACAAAATGAATGTGTCCAGTGACAGGTCTTCAAAAGTGAATCAAAAGCTCCTGCCTTCCTGTAGGTGTTGGAGACCCAGAGGAAGCTACTGAGCCCAGCAGGCACTGATCTGATGGCTATGCATGGAGAAGATAAGGAAATAGAAAGAACATATTGCTTCTTTTTCTGGTGGCTGGAATTTAGTATGCAATATCTTAAGGATCCATCCACTATTTGTCTGTTTGTAATTCATCCCTATGATGTCTTTCCTGTCCTTTAATAGTATCTTGTCAGTATTCAAGGAACTACAGACTTAAATACATAGTTTTGTCTCTGGGACTATGCTGTGTGCAAAGGACTTGTTTCTCATTCAGTTTTTCAGCATGAGTGACTGCTGGATGCCTAGTAGTTTTCCTTACTTTTGTCCTCACATTCAGAACTGTGCCATGTGCCATATTCCCACAAGAAATCTGTACTGACCTTCAGTACAAACCAGCAGCTGGAATTGAACAAGCAGTCCTGAGATGTGGCTCACAGTGTAGTGGAGTTGGAGCCAAAGACCTAAATACATCTTGCCTCTCTTTAGTGCCATTTAGTTTCATTCCTTCTATTGTCAGGAGACACTTCAAGGGGATCTGAGAGATTGGCCGAGCTCTGCAAGATCTTCTAGAAGTGCCTCTCTTTCTCTCTTAATTAGTCGAAAAAGGGACTTTGGATAAAGCTGGCTTCCAGTGCAGGAGATAAAGTATCTAGAAGTATCCAATGATAGGCAAGGGACAAAGGGTGCAAGCTGGAGTGTAGGAGGTTCCAAGTAAATATAAGGAAAAACTTTTTCACTGTGAGGGTGACAGAGCACTGGCACAGGCTGGCCAGGGAGGTTGTGGAGTCTCCTCCCGCCTGGATGCGTTCCTGTGTGACCTACTCTAGGTAATCCTGCTCTGGCAGGAGGGCTTGGACTCTTTCAAGGTCCCTTCCAACCCCTAATATTCTGTGATCCTGTGACTTTGTAATTCTGTGATTCTGTGAAGTATCTGGAGTCATATGGAATGACCCTGGGCTGCCATCGCAAGCTTTTCAAGGCAGTGAGTGCTGGACAATGTGTTAGAGAAGAGCTGGAAACTCATGTCAAACAAGATGCTAGCACAGATCATTACAGTTGCCACTGATACAAGATTGTCCACAGGCCCAAAATACAGTCCTGCACCTCCAATAATCCCATTTCTAGGATATTACCGTGACTGAAGGTGGAGAACTCCTTCTACTATAAAAGAGATTTTTTGATTAAGGGCTATCTGCAACCTTTGCCAGTCTCCTGCAACTAAAGCTCACAATAACAAGACTTCCAATGAAAGGACTAAATAAATAGGAATGAAGAATCATTGTAAATAAGGCATTACTTTTAGTCAGAGCCACCAGAACAAGGCAGTCTTACTTTGCTCAAGCAAGATTTCTTATCAGTTGCTCTTAGCTTCACCTTTATCAAGTTGCCAAGCAGACAAAAATTGGGAGGAAAAGTAGGTCGGAATGAAAATGCAATTTAAAGTCCTTCCAGGAATATTGCGCTTTTCCCTATTCCCTCACAGACCCCTTATCACTGTAGACATTCAAGGTCCTTCCTGTCTATCTGTTGCGTCTACCAAGGAATTAACTTCATCCAATCACCTTTTTGACTCTAACTAGTTGAGACACAGGGCATACAGCACCTCTCTGGTGAAAAGCATTACACACAAAAACTCTCTCAAATCAAAGAGATGGGAGTAAAATAAAAGCAACTGCTGTCAGGTTTGCAAATACTCTTTCACCAAAGAAATAAGCATGTAGATATCAAACCAGGAGATCATACAGTCATTGTTAGTGCTAGTTTTAAAATTAGATATTTTTCTTGTTGCTGTTTTGTTTGATTGTTGTGTTTTTTTCCTGGAAAGTAAGAGATCTGGCACTGAAAATGTATAGGAGGACCACTTGCTTCTGCAATAATAAGGAAAAAGCAACAAATGACCCTGTTGTTTTGGAGGCATGAAGGGGTGTATTTAAAGAGATGTCATTTTTAGACAGTGAGAGAAAGACTGCTGCTGCTCATTAGAAGCACTGGAGTGACAGATGTTTTCTCAGTGATTTTTCCTCTTGAGTCATTCATAAACTCCTGAGCACAGGCAAGGCATGAGTGTGTCTGAAATACACTGTCTGAAACCTGTTTGCTGATTTTCCTGTCTCCTGCAGTTCTCTGCTCTGTAGAAGTGAGTTTTTTCTTGAGGAAACAGAGACTTGCAGAGCTCCCAGGTGAGTACACAGCTTTCTGTTTTGCTCTGCTTTTAATTAATGAAGCTCCTACCTGAGCAGACGTTAGGTTCCTGAACCAACACACTCCACCAAGTCTCATCTCCCACTTTTTTTCCCATTTACTTTACCGAGAGAAAAAGGGGACGACTGCTCAGCCCATGTGTTCAATACATCACTGGAGTTGACCTATATGTGGTTGAGTCCCAGAATGAGCTTAGACAGCTCTGTACAGCTGCCCACAATTTTTTTGCATTTCCTTAAAAAAGCACTTGGCCATGCAGACAAGGAGGATATCAGACATTCCAGATGGTGGTTCAAAAAAACAAATACATATAAAAATCTTCTATGCAAAAGCCTATAAAGGGATATGTGTTAATTTTTAAGAAGGGTTAACTTGTTTATAGCAGAACAGGTTTTCTTTTCTAAGGTTTAAGAAGGGGAAAGGTTACAATTTAACGTGTGGGTAGGTTTGCAAAAAAAAAATAATTAAAACCTATGGGTGCTTTTTTTTTTATTATATGCAGCTGCTAACATAAATTCTTGACTCTATGCTTTTGTGCTGCTCCCTCATCAGGGTCTCACATGAGTTGCTTCCCTTGTAGGTTCTTCTGTCTAGAGTTCTCCATGTCATGCACTTGGGTCTCATATTCTTTGCCATAGCAATTCCTACTCCCCACTTAATTTAAATGGGATCAGCTATCTCATCTTCCAGGTTGTTTCTACCTAAGCCAAAATCATTTTTGTTGAGTCAATCTCCCAAATGACTCAACATCATGAGCAAAGCTACCACATCTTTTAGATCTGCAGTGGGTATCCAAGACTATGGGGAAAACACATGAGAGTGGATGCCACTGTCTGCAGCAGACAAATATAAGTGGATTATGTGCAGGTGAATGGATGTGCAATCAGTAGTCCTTAAGATGCTTCAGGGAAGCTGGCATGTCATCATGCATCTTGCTTGACTTGTCAGGACTAAGGGCGTTTTTTCAGAAATCGAGTGCAAAAAATAAGCAGAGAAACTGAACAACTTGTTCACATGTATAGCAAACAGAAACTGGAATAAAATAAATATTTATCTGTTGGTCCGCAGAGTTCTCACAATATCAGTAAACATTAATTTTATTTTCTTTTTTTTGCTTGTGTGATTTCTTGTGATTTAGCAATAATGCTCCCGAAAGCCATCCTTTCATCATGGAGACATAATTTAAAAAGTGTTCTTATCCAGCCTGCAACACACCGTGTTTTTCACTTTTCTTCCTACACCCAACATATGTGGTACATGTTGAGTTAGCCACACATGCAGTTCTTCCCTTGTCACCTGCTCCAAATCCTACTTGTCTCTCCAAATGAATGTGCAAAACCCAAGAAATCACTGAACTCTCTATGCAGTGCATTCAGGCACTTATTTAAAGTAATACTATCCAAGCAAATGGTTTGAAACCTGCGATGCTAACTTCCACTAGATGTTGGGCTGGTTTACATGCGAATAAACACCCAAAGGGAAAACAAGACAATAGAATGTAGTACACTGCTGACATATGGGCTTGATTTGTGCACAACCAAACTTTCTTGTGGTTTCAGATTCTTTTCATGTTTTGTTGCAGCACAATTTCGCTCTTACCCCCTTGCAGTGGTATGTCCTGCTGAGTGCAATATTCTTGCAAAGTTCCTGTTTTCCCCTTCACTTGCTCATATATATTCTCAAAGTAACAAAGATATATATTTGTCTACAAATTTCTGCTTTCCCTGGTGGAAATGTTTATGCTTCCTGCATAGAGCAGAGCAGCAGCTCCTCACTGCCACCAAGTCTGCAGAGGACAGGACAGAGAGATGACAGCAGCAGGTTTTCTCCTTATACTATCAGCACTATCACTCCAAATTTTTCACCCAATATCTCTTCTCAGATGGCTACCAAAAGCCCTACCTAAGATTTATCAGTCTTAGAAGACTTAAAATTGGACTGAAAATTGGGCAAATATCTGGAGACCCTTTACCTGGGCATGTAGCCTTGGGAGACATGAGAGGAGAAGCCAAAAATTAATATTCCTTCATGGCAATTTTTTTTCCTTGCAACAGAAGAATGACAAGATGAGAAAAGGAGGTTTCCTTTTGTATCTCTTTTTTCCTCCCTCAAAAATATCCCTTTCCCCCATCACCATCTTAAAGTTTCATAAATGCCCCTTTGCTGATTCTGAGGCTTTTGTACACTTTCTGGTCATTTGCGCTCTCTCTGCTCCCACACCCAACTATGTAGTTACATAAAGTCCTGTTCTTCAGCTTTCCCTTCCTGCTCCTCATTCAGTCTGTCCCTAGATTTCCATTTATCCTTTACTAGGTTCCCTTCTCTAGTCTTAGACCCTCTATCTGCAAAATCAGCCTTCCTTCCGTTGATTAAATACCTATCACAAGGTTTACAGTTGGGGTTGCAGACATTTGAGGAAGATATTTGGCTATCAAGATGATTCAGACCAAAGAAAGACATTGATCACCAGAAAAATTCATCTAAATACACAGAGAAAAACCTGAAACTAAGCTGAGATCATTCCACTCATTTTTAATGACTGAAAGGAGTTTTAGGAGGTACAAATTAGGGGATAATTTCCAATAGAAAGAAATGCTTAACAATGCTTCTAGGGCTAGGTTTCTGTGGGCAGTTCCAAATAAACTAACAAGCTACAAAAATAATTGCTTGAGGGAAAAGAACCATAGAATCATAGAATCACAGAATGGCCTAGGCTGGAGGGACCTTAGAGATCATCTAATCCAACCTCCCTGTCAGGAAACTTTGCAAGTGTTTCTAAAAATGCCTAACCAGTACACAAGGCAACAGCATTTCAGTTTTATGATACTTATTAGCACTTAAAAGATTTGTGCCACTCAGATGATTTCAGACAGTCGCCCATGGAACAGTACTCTGATGAAAAGCTGAAGTACACCACTCCATCACCTGGTCTAAAAGAAAATTCTGAATTCCAGCTGTGACACTGAGCTGTCTTACCTCAACCGTAGAACCAAACAACATTATGGTGAAAGGACAAGCTCCTTCTGAATGCCTATTTATTGAGGAATCATGAAAGAAACAGAAAACAGGAGAAAAATAACGAGATTTATTTTCTTTTAATGACTAGTATGAAATACAACACAGTGTGATGGTTTGCAAAGGTTTTAGATGGCCTCTTGCTAAAGATAATATTTTAAGCATTCCATGAAGGCTTAAACAAATTAACAGAATTATTAAATAAAGAGATTGTCCTGGTTTGAGAGCCCCAGGATGAAAGTTCTCTGGGGCTCCTGGCACAGGGGACAGTCACAGCGGGGAGGGGACAGCTGTGTCTGTGGGGAGGAGATGCTGGGTCAGGTGACCCAAATGGACCAATCACAGTGTTCCTACTCATGGTGCTCACTATATAAGGGCCCCTAAGAAGTTCTGGGGCTTTTTGTGCCTGCTGGGCTGGAAGGGTTGTCGTTGGTGGTTTGCCATCTCTTCATGTGCTGCTGATGTTCCTGCTTCCTGTTTCCACACTGCAGTGGAGTCCCCTTCGATGGGACAGGTTGACTCGCCTGCCTTCCTGGGTGGGAGTGACACAGGTTTGTGAAAAATCACCCTGTTCTTGAATATAAAATGCAGAGGATAAAAGGAAAGAAAAGGAACGGAATCACCTCTGTAACAGGACAGAGAAAAATCACAAACTCAAACCCTAGCACTACTTTGGGTGGTTTTTTTTGAAGGGAGGATTGTTTTGCAGATTGCTTTATCAAAATAGGCATAGACAAAAGTCCCGATTAAATTTTTTGCTAGACATACATTTGTTGTGTAGAAATTCCTTGTTTTCTCTGTAAAAATGTGTGACCTTGCTCCTAAAAACATGATAAATAATAGAATTTAAAGCAGTCATTGTCTGTGGCTTGCAGAGACACTGGGCAATCTGCCTTAGAGAGTTTGCCAGGAAAGGAGCAAATTCAGTCTTGATTAATTGGGGTCTTAGAGGTGAGACAGAACAGAGAATCCTAACAGACAAATACATGGGGATACAATAGGAAAAGAAAATGCGACCATATGAATAACTATCCGTTCTGGATGTCAAAGTATCCCTGCTTGGGTTTCAAAGGGTTTGTCAGCTGGATCTGTCTCTTCTTTGGCTACCAACTGTGATCTAACAGCCCTTGAAGGTGGAGCTATTATTTTTACCAGATATTCTCACAAAGGAAGCTACTTTCTGAAAGGAAAGGAAATGATTGTAATAAGGCTGTTTCTGAAATGTTTGGTTTGCTATGAATTTTTTATGAGGGGGGAAAAGGGGTTAATTTTTGAAAGGAAAAAGAGCACAATTTCTGTTTTATTGCTGAATTCTTTCTTCTTGACCAAGTGAAGACTCAGCAGAGAATGCTCATTACCCCTGAGAGATTTCAACACTCGCCTCCCCCTGGTCATTACTAAAATAAATCATCTCTCTGCATATATTGAAAAAGCAAGTTTCATTGTGGTTTCATTGAATCTTAAATTATTGCAGCTGCCACGACCCATTTTCATGCTGGGAAGCTGCTCGCGGCATGACTGAGCTTGCGCTATGGACTCTACCACACAATGCACAGTGCCAGGCACATCCTCCAAAGGGTATATTTATTTTTTTTTGCTAAGAGAAAGCATTGGAACAGAAGGACTGAATAACGTGCACTTAGTTTCGGTTCCCTAAACAATCTCTCTGCTCCTTGCTTTTCTCACAGAGGTTTAAACTCCCCCTAGTGAGTTTTGATGTCATCTACGGGATTAGTGATCCCATGAGTTGAGCTGCAAATCGTTCCTCTCTGTTCCAGTGTGTGGAAGTGGGAATGTCGTCCTGAGGCAAAGCAATTTTAGTTATGCCTACAGAAGGGCTGGGAGGGTGAGCCTGGGGACAGCATCTTTTCTATGTCTTCATTTTGGCTGTTGCTGGAGGAGTTGACATTCTGCACCTGTTTACTTCCTCACCTCAGGAATTCTCTGTGTCCTACAAGGCTCTCTTCAGCTGCCACTGGGTTCCCACTGGCTCCCTGTCCCCATTTCCAGCCACTAGGACCACCCAGTTCTGTCTAAAAATCAAGAAAGGTGGAGTAGGGTTATAAACACTTAAGACGTCTCGTTATCTTTCATGGCAACCTGATGAAGGATATGTTTCAAAAATATTCAATGCATAAATAGGGATCTTGAAGCATGTTACACTTTGAAATGAAGCCTAACACCCTCTAGTAGTTAAATGGATCAACAGAAATTTTGGTGACGTTTTAAAATTTTGACAGGCTAGCCCTAAATATTATTCTCTTCTTTTTTTCTTGAAGGGGGGAAATCATTCCTTTACTGAATCTTGAAATCTCCTGCAAACATTTTACTGTAGACCAAACTTTGGTATTTCTTCCTCTAAGCTATTGGTGGTTGTAATCGTGCAGCACCTTAGGAGGTGGCAAATTCATATGCCTAGGAAAAAAAAAAGAGTAAGAGAAAGACAGAGAATAATTTATGGTCTTACTAAAGGAAACAGCCTCAGAAACAGCTTGCTAGGGGACGACAGCCATGGACTCCCAGCCTATGTCGTACATATTTCAGATCCATCAATATTTTCCTTTACAGAGGGACCAGCGTGGGAGTACTGAAAGAAAGAGGAAATAAACAGGCAGTGTTAATTTGTCTGGCTTCCTGGAAAGTGCTAAATTGCTCAAATTCTGCTGGGGCCTTTGCTGAACACACAGCTCAGCGAACCAGCTCAGCTCGTCTCACTGATGGACTGTCTCTTAGTAGGTACAAAGCACCCATTTTATAAATATAACACCTGCACCTATGAGTCAGATGCCCCAGAACACTTAGGGGTTTGTTACATTTTAGGATATTTCTTTACTGGAAATTAATTATGGAGTATTTCATGGGTCTTCTGGCTTTATGTCTTTAAAATACAATGTCTTTTTTTCAGAGAGGAAAAAAAAAAGGGAATTATTAAGTCTATGTTTTGTAAAAGAGTGAATCATATGAAATTCGCATGGCTCCTAGAGGTGAGGTTTTGTGAAAATCATCGAGTTACTCTGAGATTCATTAGTGTTATGTGCTTTCAGTGGACCAGTCTCCATAATCCTGTCAGTAAACTTAAGGCCGGGTCTAAGATCAAATAATCTAAACAAGTGCCTCAGGCAGGAGGCTGCAGATGGTTATAAAACAGTTATTGCCAACTCAGACAATATCAGTACTGTGGGAAGCCTGGGCTGACGGCTGGGTGTGTGGCAGCTTTCGGAGAAGCTGGCAGTTGCCTGTGGGTGAATCAGCCCTCAGTTGTGTTAAATGAAAATAGGGCTTAGCCAGCGGGTCCTTGCCTGAACCACCCGACAAGGTTGAGCAAGAGCATCTTCTGAAGAAAGGTCTTTTCTTTACTCTGCTTCTGCTACTCATTGGGAACAAAAATCTCTTCCTTTGTTACTTTCTCCCTCATAATTTAAAGTACATTTTGGTGTATATAGAGGAAACTCTTGTCCCTCAAAACCAGATAGATTGAAGGTGTATAGAACAAGTAGACGCTTTTTGTCTTGTTCATCCTGAAAGTAAAACAGAAAAGATACTATATCTGTAAGGGAGAGGAATGGTACTAGTGGCCGTATTTCTCCCAGTATTAAGTTGCATGGAGACTAAAACTGTTTCTGTGAGAAATCTCTCAGTGCCTTCCTCTTGGGTAGCAAACAAGCACAGTGACAAGCTGTGAAACACAAGATACTATTTGCTTTCATTACAGTTTATTTCCCATTATACTTTATTTGAAAAAAAAAAACAACAAAAACAACTTACTAATTCAAAATGACATGGGCAGAGCTGCAGAGTGTTTTCCTACATTTCTAAAATAAGATTTTGTGGTTTCTTTTTACTTGCTTTCCTCACAAATTTTGGACCTGTTAAACAGAGATTCACAAGGCATTATTACTGCTCAGCTCTGTGGGCATCTATGAATCCTGCAGTTGCTCCTCTGGCTGTACCTTGTCTTTCTCCCAGTTAATCCAAGCTGCGTAGACAAGCTGTATCAATCAAATCATGCTCTTAAACTGAATTACTTCCAGACACATGGCAAAGGTAAGATATCACCATCTTCTTACAGTAACCAAGCCTCCCTGCTAGGGTACAGAGGATGAAGCCAAAGCCTTTCTGTCTTTTTGCTTGCAGGTCAGCTTTGCTTTTTCAACTTGGCAACAGCTCAGGCCCTGCTATCCACCAAGTTGACTGTGGATCCTGGGTCACACTGTCCAGCATGTGGATTCTCACATGATAGCAGGCTGCCACAGGGGTGAAGACAGTAGACACCATGGGCACACATCCCACTAGACATGCCTTCCAGGCTCTGCCTGGAAGAGGTGAAGGTATTGCTAAACCATAACCTATGAAAGACCTAGTAGGCAGTCTTCCTTGCAGTCATTCAAAATGGCATGGAAGCAATTACCACTGATTTTCCTTCAGACTCCAGCCCTGCAATGGATGCTTTTGAAATGCAGCACAAGTGGGGGTGGCTGCAACAATTGCAATATGCACTCATCATTCTATTAGCAGGTGTCCCAGGAATGTTGTAAGTAGGCAAGCTTTAACAAAAAGAGTCTTACAGTCAACAGTGGCCAGCCCCCTTTTTTGTTTAAAACTATAAAAACATCAGGTTGCAAACTTAGTTTTACTGAAAAGAAGAATCTATGATCAACACAAATCAAAACTGTTTTGATGAAAAAAATGGTGAGTTAATGTCAGAAACCTAAATGCTTGATTTTCTGGATTTCCATCCAATTGAAAATAGAAATATCTCTTTAATCGAGAAAATATTTGAAGAAAAAAAATCTCCTTGATGACAGGTTCTTTTCTTTCCTGAAGAGCTTGTCTCAACATCGAGTTGTGCTGGAATAAGTTATTCAGGATCAGCCATTTGTTTCTGGATAGCATCATGTATGAATTTGCTTACTCAGTAAAAGCCCTACATAGGTCTGCGTGGATCTTATGTTAATTCCACAATTCATGTAGCAGGGACAGGAATAGATGTGCCACTGATGTGATTTTCTCAGGAGCTTCTTCCATGATGAGTAGGAGATCAGGCTGCAAAATGAATTCTCTTTAATTATGAGGGTTTAAAGCAAGATGGGACAAGAGGGCTCTAGAAAGAATAGGGTAAGGTTTTTCTCTTCTGATGTGTGAAAGCAGAGTTAACCTCCACTCTTTTCCTCCATACTGATGAGATCAAGGGCATTTGGCCCCTTAAACAACTGTGTAGGCTTCTCTGGAAGAGCTCCGCTTTCTGCAAAAATCCCTCCTAGGTCCCTCTCTTCTGTGTTAGAAATGGAGATACCCTGCTTTATGTCAACCTCTCCCTTTCCTTCGCTGTTCCCCACTGCCCGTGGCTTCATCCATTCCCTAAAACAACTGCTTTAGTACTGGCAGCACAAGTGAGGGCAGCCCGAGGTGGCTCCTGCTGTGACAGCAAAGGTGAGGGTACTCCCAGACACGTTCTCACCACATGAACTGATCTTTCTGCTATGATCTACACTTCTCACCACCCAGGGAGAAAGCATCATCTGCTCCTTGAAGTGCAGGCATGGTGGTGTCCAGGAGAAGCTCAGGCTCCCTGATGGCTGGCTATCCCCCACTGCTGCCTCCCCAGACCATCTGTGCAGATAGTCAGTGGTCATCTTCTTTACCAGCTCACCCCAGCACTGGGGTGGGGGTCCCTGACTGCTTCAAGAGTGCTTTCCAGACATGTCCAGGACTGCTCTTCCAGCAACACCCGGACATACAGAAAGATAAGTTCTAGATCACAATCTCACAGTGGTGCAGAAATGTAAATGGAGATAACCTCTCTGCACCTAATCCTCTGCACCACCACTTAAATCCTCCACAATATCACGTGGTTAGAGAGCTCAGTTGCTCTGTTACAAACAGAATCTGACAGCGAAATGTATATTTTACATTATTTACTTTCCTTTCGTTAAATGTTGACCAGAGCATCCTGCTATTTTGACATGCAAACCTATCACCTGCTCTTTAAAGTTACCCTGCTCCCTCCCCAAAAATGTCTCTGACAATCACAAAAGTGAGAAAATATATACATACATTTTCTTTTAGCTTAATTTCTAATGACATTTTCTGCTGTGATTTTATTTTGTTAGTCTCTTTTTACATTTAATTTGGCATCTGACCAATTGAAATGATGCTCTATATGTGCTTTTTAGAAAATGGATTTAGCTTTGAATTCTTAACATTTCATTCATGGTTATTTCTTCTTGTATTTAGTACATATTGAGCTTGTCTGCTTTTCAGCTTCCAAATGAGAATATTATAAATGCCTGGAGGCTTATTAGATCTTGGGCTCTTTTTTTTTTTAAAATTCAAATATGAGACACATTTTTATAATATTCAATTTTTTATGCAACTGAACCAATGACTTACCAGGGCGCATTATGGCTAATGTAATGAGGAAAATATTTCCTCTGCATGATGATCTCGTGGGGAGAGAGAATGTGTATGTACTTCTCTCTATGTGTTTTTGTATCTGTTGGTTGTTCTTCAAGATCTATCACATCACATATGAGCCGAATATTGACACAAGCATATCTACTCAATCCCTCTGCATAAAAGTTCTCATATCCAACAAAGACTTGCAGCTGTCCAAGACCAAATACCAAGCTGTCCAAGACCAAGAAATTCACAAAAGGCCCTAAAATAGGAGCATGAAGCAAAAATTAGTCAGTAAAATGGCCTGTTCTGAAAGTAGATAGACATGAAGGTCCCTTCTGACATCACATTTTCCGCATGTGGGCAATCCAGGGCACTGCGACTTGTGAAACATGCTTTTCTGTAAAAGTGGCTTCATTAATCCCTGGAGCAAGCCAGAAAGCAACATACTGGAAAGCTCAGGCATAAACTGCTAGAATTAAAGCTGCCTCCTTTGCTCATCTTCAAAAACATCTTACTCTGTAATATTCTCCCTTGACATAGAAGAGCTACTGCTACAATTCTGCTTGAGTAAAGTTTTAGAACCTCAAAAATTATTTTGTAAAAAGCTACTGGGGAAAAATTGAAAATATCAGAAATAGAGACTTGTGAATTTCCTTTGAAAGGTTGTCTTGATTTATCATGCAGACAGCATGACTTGGTCATGGCAATGATGTAAAAATATGTTTGCTATCTTGTGGGGTAATATCTGAGTTCAACAGTGCTTGTTAATCACATCATCTCCTTAGGTCCTGTAGTGCTTTTGCTTGGTTTAATTTATAATTTAATGTCCTAAAATCCTTCTCCAAGTTTGCTTGCAAAATTCTTCATTTTCAATCTTAAATTGTCATGTTCTACTAACAAATGAAGTTGATTGCATCATGTCCAATCACCTTCCAAAAACAACTAAGCACTGTCTACGCCATTAAAAGCATTTCAATGTGTAGACAACTATCATTATAGGCCTCTCTTTTTCATATTAAATAGAACTCATTTCTATTGCTTTTCTCTATAGGTCATGTTTCCTCAACCTCTTATTGCTCACATTGCTTTCCTGTGGACTTTCCCCATTTTGTCTAAATGTCTGTTAATGTAAGATGTCTAAAATTATATCCTGCTGCAAGACCTCATGGTGGCATTGAAATAATTACATCACAGGTCTTGCAAATTCAGCAACTGGAAAAAAGGTGCAGTGAAGGTTGTTAAGTACAAAGAGATCACCCTCCCTGAGCTTCAAACTTGTGGCAGTCAAAAATCTGTTTTGGAGAGTGGTCTACCTTTCTAACAGCAGTGTGGTACTGGAGCTCATTCATCTTGTGGCCTACAAAAGCCCTGAGAACCTGATCTGCAGCCTGGCTCCACAGCCAGCTCTTCTTCACTGCACTTTACTGAATCTGCTTTTTTCTTTCTCACTGGGATATCTTGCACGTATCTGTTCTGAATTTAATCTCATTAATTATAGTCCAGCTCTCTCCTATATAAATATCATCTACCAAAGACAGAGAAATAAGCTGCTTTTTTCCATAGGGCAATTGTTTCCCTGTCACACATTGCACATATCTTTTTAAACCTCAGTTGTGCAGACAGTGAAGGTCCTGAAAAATACAGCCTTTCCAACAGGGTCAGTAAACATGCTGTGTACTTAAGATGTGTAAAACAAAGATCTACAGGTCTGGCCATCTGGTTTGGCTTGTCTGGCTAGGACAAGTGCCCCACAACAAGCATATGTTCAATGCTTGGATGTGGTGTGTGGTTTGTCAATGCTCAAGTCCGTCTGTTTGGAGGGCATGGTGCCCACTGCACGTTGCTGTGGCACTTGGCACAGCTTTGGGCACGGAGAAGGTTATGTGGACAGTCTACACAGGCTTGCTGGGTTGCATCTGTTCTTCTGGGTCTCCCACTGATGTGTTTTCTGGCTATGACCGTGCAGCTGCCACATGTCTCCTGTTTGCCTCACATCTGATGAAAGGTCTGTGATGAGAAAAACCAACAAGGAGCAAGGAGAGACTTGGAAAGCAAGAAGGGTGCTTGTGGTGACTGGCTTTCTTGGGCTGGGCTGCAGGGAGCTCCGGTGAGTGAGTTAAACCCTGAAGCACCCTGCCCAAAAGCACTGGTGCTGTACCAGGCTTGATAGAAGGGACTGGGTGTCGGGAGAGAAGACAGCAGAGCCTTCAGAACTGTCACCCCACAGGGAATCTTGTCACTGCAGCAGACATCCACATAGTTTTGTTTGCTTTATACCTAGAAAACACATCCCAAGGGCTTTGCCACAGATCCAGCCTAAGCAAGTTCACTACGGGATGGCTTTTGTACTCCTAGATACCACCTGAGTTAGTGTTGGTGTACTTGAAAATGTATGAATGACCATAAGGGATGAGAAAACAGTGCCATAAAGCCTGGTAGCTGTTCTCTATCCCCAAGCCCAGGTGTGAATAAGAACAACAAGCACAGAGTACTGCTCTCCAGAGAGACTTACCTTGCAGTGACCAGCATTCCTTGAGCCAGAAGTATTATCTTCATATTTCATAGGTCTCAAAGGATTTCTATACATGAATTTGTACAGTTGCTTTTGAACACGAGTCAGTCTGAATAAGCATTCTTCCATGACAAAGAGTCCCACTGCTGAAGTACACAGTGCCTGAAGAATGGCTGCAGTCCGCCTGTATCCAAGATAGCAGAAAGAATACCTGTTTATTCACTTTGTACCTCGGTATCCTTGGTGCCTAAGCACACTGTTTGTTTCCCAGGGTGCTGGGAGCTTGGCAGTGCCTGAAATGTACAGATGCCATAAACTCCACAGAGGTTATTGCTCTTGCTTGACCTGCACCTTGTGTATCCTTGGCTATACAAGGATTCAGCTTCAGAAGGAAGAAGAGTTGCTGCTTCCTTCACTCTGCCGTTAATGTCTGTTAAAACAGTGATCCAGCCCATGTTAGGAAAAATGGAAGTTCAGATCCAGGCAGCCTGAGGAATGCTAATGACTCAAGCCTTACAAACCTCAGACAGGTCCCTAAATCATTCGCTAGAAATGTTGGTAGTTTTCTTACCACTTTCCCAGGAAAAGATGAAAAATGTGCTTTCATTCTGTGGTCAACATGAAAATCTGAAGCCTAACATTATCAGCAGCCCAGTTAAAGGAAGGAATATCTCCCTGTGCTGTAATTAAAATAATAACTACAGTGCTTGATTATTTGTACATCAATGTTGTTTTGCAGCCCCAACTGTGCACCCAGGGAGATAAGAACTTACAAGCATAAAATAAGAAGGCAGAGAAGAGTTTTAAAAGTATATAATCACTATCAATTTTGTTCCAGAAGCACTTCAAGTTTACGTCCACAGCTACAGAACTTTCTTCTAGTGGTTGCTTATGCCTATGTTAAGAGACATTTCTTGTTCTTGCACCCTACGTATATGAGAATTGAAGTATATGCAGAAGGTCATAAAGATTTATGTCAAACTCAGAAATTCACCCCAGGTTTGGCTCAGATTTGAATACCAATATTGCTGTGTTTGCTTGTACAAGAGGAAGATGCATTCAGTAGAAAAATTAATTTAGGTATGGGGTTTGTCATTGCTGATAAAGAAAACAGGAGAGATAGCAAGATAAAAGCCTGTTTAGATATGAGATGTTATTAGAATTTCTGTGTACTGTCCACAGCCTATCTAGTCCCAAAATAATATAATACATGCATAAAAATGAGAGAATTTGAACAATATAGTTATTATAGTTCTGTAAGTAACGTACATTGACTTATCTGAAGGTCTCTCTGACTAATCATCTGGCGTAGATTTATCACAAAAATTAGGTTTGGTCTCAAAACTGGAGTAACACATGAAAACTTAACTCTGGGAAAGGTGGTAGGTTTTGAAGCCACAAGAATGAGAAAGGAGGATGAATTTGCTGAAGAGCTGTCACCTTGGATTGTTTCTTAATGACCTTCTTTAAATGGCTGCTTAGCTGGGAAACTCTGGCTATGCTTGCACAGAAGATTTTTCAGCCATCAGAGGTGTCCATTTCTTATTTAAGTGTTTGTTTAGGGTAGAAATTACCAGTCTTGGAGATTGCTGATAAAAAAAATCTGAGCACTCTTCACTTTTCTGAGGATTAATGTAAAGGAGAACATAAAACTTAGATGCAATGGGAACTGCATTCTGAAAAATAGTCCCAGTGTAGAGATTTCAAATGCCAGCATCACCTGAATGGCACAAAGACCCTTTTTCTGTAAGCCTGCATAATTTGGTGATGCTGGCCCAATATTCCGTCTTTGGGAAACTCCTATCCCCCACCTTGGCTAGTGAGTTCACAGCTTCACCATCTACACATCTATTTTGCACTTTTTTTCCCCCTTCTTTATTTTCTTCCTTTTGACAAATTTTCTTGATCTAAATAAATGTCCATTGATAGAAGATTGACAAAGAAATTTCTTAAAGAACAAAGACCTACAAGCAATCAACATGGTCCAAAAACAGTCTGAACAGACGAGAAATATCTGGAATTTTTGTATTTGTTTCATAAATTAGGGTAAATGCTTTCCATTAAAGTTTCCAGATAGGAATCCAGAAAACAAGGAGAGCTAATAATAGTGAAAAAAAAACCCCACAATTACATTGTGTATTTCTTGGAGTAGAAGCAATTTCAGTTATTGTATAGATTTAAGTTCCCTCCTGAGGTACACACGGAAATGCCAGTGATTTAGCAAAGGACAGTGCTGAGAAAGCCTTTCAAACCACAATGTATGTCTTCAAATTCTTTTCCTATTCTTCCCAGGTTACTGTCAAGAGTTTATGGAGAGATACTTACTGAGAAAATGTGAGGGCTAAACCAGATGCTGGGTTCCTTGTTACTCTGGAATTTGCTTCTTATATTACTTGAAAACTGTCCATTTCAAAGAAGGTGCAGTCTTTCTTGTAATTTACAAGTATCTCCCATTTGATTTATATGAATTATCCATCATCTGCAGATGGAGTCCAGGCCATCCATCACAAATATCAAGCTAGATGCTGATCCAGCAGTGGCAAGCTTGTATGCTCCAAACGAAGAAGCATCAAATGCCTGGTTAGAATAAGACGAATATGAAATCCTTGCTTGGAAATAGTCTGTAACAGGAATTCCAAATTCTTCTCATAAATTTCTTCTTCTCATAAATTTATTTGATGAACGTATTTGTGCAAAGCTGGAAATGAAATGGAGAAGTGGATGAAGAACCTTGTGCTCAGAACCCTGGATGCTGTAGACTGTTCCCACAAAATTCCTATATCATATTAAGCAAATCAGTTAAATTATTTTGTGTCTCAGCTCCCACTTCAAACAGGAATATGCTGGGATGAACACTTCCTTGTAATTTCTGTAGGTAAACTCATCCAGTTGAGGAACTTTCTAGTGAGAAACCTTTCTAAGGGAAAGAAAAGAAAAAAAAAAAAAAGGAGGAAAAAAATTCCCAGAACCAAACCCACAAAGCAACAAAAAAACCCATGATGATATTTGATAATTCTCCCATGGTAGAACTTTGAAACATTGTTTTGTAAGAAACTGTGATGTGATACAAATAAATTGATTTAAACTTGAAAGTGTACTGAGAAGGAGTTATTCCAGGAAGCTGAGTCACTGAATTTCTTAGTATCTAAGTTGTTTGGCCTGAGATGTTATATTAGAGATAGTTCGAGTCTCTGTGACCACTTTGGGAAGAGTGATGGAAGCTTATCCATCTCTCATAACTTTGGTAGCTTAACAGTGAAAATGTATGGAAGCATCTGGTTCCTGGAAGTTCCCACATCCAGTGTAGCTTCAGGTTTCAAATGTTTCTTGTTTCGTTACATCCACCTCTCCCCTCTTGTTTCCTTCCCACAAGCCAGTTTTATTGCTCTAGTTCTACTTATCCTCCCAAGGGAAGGACTCTGCAAGGACAAGAATAAAACAAAAAGGTCTTGTGGTCAAGAGGACAGTATATGTGAAGGTGATATATTTATTTCACTGTCTTTATTCCATGCCAAAGTAAAGTAATAACAACTTTTTTTTCTTTTAATTGGGATTCTACTCAGAATTTATGGACATTCAGCTGATTGATTAGTCTATACTGCTCCCAAGTATAGCTAAAAGAGCAAAGAATTTCTTGGTCTAGCCCCTCTCACACAACCTTCCCTTAGAACCCATGGCTGGTTGAGTTGTAGAATCTCAGTCCTGATTGCCCTCCTGACGCTTTGTACTAAGGGCAATCATATCTGGATCATGTCCCAGATATAAAATAAGAGTCCTGAGACCTTGCTTCTAGATGTGTCTTTTTTTATCCATTATAAAGAGCTAGAAAAATGTTTGATTTCTGAAATGCTACACTTCCTCAGAAAAAATACTGGATCTTCCACCCTCTGATTCATTTACTTTCCATATCAAATTCTGAATGAAGAGGTGAGATAAAGTGGATTGACACAGGAATCTAAGACAAAGATCACCTCACCATTCATCCTGTTCACTGTCCTTGCTCGGGACTGTGGGATGGAGTAAGGATGGAGTTGTCATTTTGCAGCATACACCCTTCCTCCCCTTCCTTAACCTGTCAGCAGCACTATTGCATCTGGCCCTGGACCAAGCCATGACATATAACAGGTTTTTGGAAGCTCCTGGGGCATACCAAAGGCAGCAAAAAGGTAGATGAAAGACAGAGGAGCAAAGGAGGAGGAAAAGGTAGACTATAGAGCCATGGGAGAGCTCAGGAAAAGGACTATGTGGAGAAATACTTAGGATAGGCTGGAATATGTGACAAAAAGAGCAGATGGAGCTGGAAGGCAGGGATTTGAATCCCAGGCCTTACTCTCACTGTGGCCTTTGACATGCCACATAGATGAAACTTGAGCTGCCAGATGTATCATCTATTCTGCACAGGGATTATCCTATCCAAACTAGTCATTAATGCTGCACTGCAGACCCCCACCTAGATAATCTTCTCTGAGTAGTGCTAGAGTGGTGCAGCTCAGCCCTGGCTGGAAACAGCATCAGTGCAGAGTGTAGGGTTGATACAGAAAATCAGGGAGGACGGAGTTTAGAGCTGGTGCTGTAGAACTCTCATTAAACATCTAATATCCGTGTTTTCTCTTTTATTATCAGTATTTTTCCTCCTGAATGGGCTAATGACAGGATAAATTAAAAAGAATGAGGTGCTTTGAGAGTAGAGTCATTATCAAAATCAAACTTTACTTGTTTAAAATACTGTGTAACAACTATGAAAATTTCCCCCATCCTTGTTTACATCCAGCAAAGATTTATTGGCAGTTCTCTTTTCATTGTTAAAGCTATATTCAATTTTACCAGCAACAATGTATTGTGATTGGAGTGAATTGAATTTTCTTTTCCATTCAGAAATGATTAGATGCGCAATGTGGAACTGAATAATAAGCACCCATCCATAAATGTTTTGCCTGTGGTTATACAGCATCATGTGCCTTCATCACCAATGTACACAGAAGATATTATTATAGGTACTAAATAGGGTTGAGCCAAATGGTCATTTCTGCTTAGTTGTACCAAATACTATACTAACATCATAACCTTGGAATAGAATTCCTACTCAGATCCCAAACATGGGCTCCTAAGGAAAAAAAAACACCTCACTCTTCCAGTTAGCAAAACCAATGAAAATTAGGTTATGAAAACAAGGTTGATTCCATTTTCCTATTCTACACTTCCATAAATAGATTATGGTCCTACTGTTAAGTGAAAGTCTGCAAGTTAGGTGGTTAGAGGTAGGGAGCGGGGGTGCTGTGGACCTTATCAAACTCAGTGAGACTCTCTGCACCTGCCTTCAAAATATTTTTGAACTTTTTCTTGGAGAAGGGCCCAGTTGCCAGAAAGGAAGGGTGTTTCTCAAGATCAAGGCAATGTGTCCAGCACTGCACAGTCTTCAGCATCATGTTAGTTCCTATCCTGCTCTGTCAAAATGCTCAACTAAAAATAGATGACCTGTGTCAGAAAGGAAGGGAGAGAAAAAGAACAAGAGCTGTAGTCCTGAGACCCCAGAACGTCTTCCCCCACATTCACATCATCATAGTATTACCTTGCCCTTTGCTTTCTCCTGCCATCAAACTTGTGAGAGAGAAAACAGCACTGAAGTCAGAGAAGACTGGAAAGGAAATCAGGCTGCTCACTTTATTACTCTTGATTAGCAGTAAATTATTCTCCTAACATTTACTTTCCCTCCATTTATTTAAGAGTGATTACACGCAAATAGCAGTTAAAAAACATCAGGTTTTTAATAATAGTTTTATTTACCATTGTAATTGCTTCTGCGGCATCTCTGAAGTCTGAAACACAGCCCTCCTGACAGAAAATCAAAAGAGAAGCCTTGTATCTTTCTCTCTTTCAGGTGCACTCTTCAAAACACTAAAAAGAAAGATATAGGAGTTTCTTATTTACTATGTTGTTGTGGTCCAGGCCCAAAGGCTGCACCTGTATTCTTACATAAAGAATGCTAAAGATCCATTTCAATTTCCTGTTCTCTTGGAAGCTTCTCAAGCTGTCCTTGTTTGAGAGCACAAGGATGAAAGTTCTCTGGGGCTCCCAGCACAAATGGCAATCATCAGTGGGGAGAAGGGAGGAGGGGCAGCTGTGTCTATGGGGAGGAGAGGATGGATCAGGTGACCCAAATGGACCAATCACAGTGTTCCTGCCCATGGTGCTCAGTATTTAAAGGCCCCTAAGCGGAGTCCTGGGGCTTTTTGTACTTGCTGTGATAGAAGGGTGGTTATTGGCTGTTTGCCATCTCTCTCTGTGCTGCTGATGTTCCCACCTCCTGTTTTCATGCTGCAGAGGAGCAGGTCACCTCACTCTGCCTCCTTGGACAGGTGCAGCACAGCCTCTTCAAGGCTTCTTTTTCTAGTTTTGTGGATGGCCGTTGGGACTCTGTGCTTGGGCACCTCTGTCTCTGCTGTTGAGTCTGGTCTTGGATTTTTATGGTCAGGACTCAGTTGCCATCTGGAAGGTGTGGGTTCTGTATTAGCGTATTCATTTGTATCTTTGAATATATTTACATGCCTGCATGTATCTGTATATTCCAACTCTGAAGTCTCTCTCCCTGGTTTCCCTGTTATCCTCCCCTGAGAGGGTGTGGGGGGATAACAGAGAACATCTGTTAGAGTTTAGTGGATGGCTCAGCCCTAAGCCATGACACAAGAGAAGCAGTTTACTTAGCTAACTTGTTGAGCCACTGTCCCCTGTACTGTGCTCCTCGCAATCACATTGCTGTCTAGAAGCTCTGACTAGTACGGCTGTTCTGTGATTTGGGCAGAGTGGGGATGGCATTAAAGTGTAGGAGCTTTTGCTCAGTCATGACTTTAGCCTCCCAGGCTACAGCTTTCATGAAGGAACACCATATGTAGAATGGTGAAGTTATCACTTGGCCATTCATCGCTAAATATTCTGTGAGCACCTTGTTTTCTCCTTTGTCTCTAATGTGAATATTATTGAAAACATTTCCCACCAAAACCCACAGACTCTTACTTTCAGCTGCAGGTGGAGGGGGGGGATCTGTCTCCCTATAAAAATTCATGCCTAGGACAAAAACTGAGAGTCTGTTTCAAAAGGAGGGGAAATGGAGCATTTGTCCCCAGAGCACATTCATTGCACTTAGTATTGTTGTGTCCTTGTCTTTTTTCATTTTTTTTTCGTAATTGTCATTTATCTTCATTCCTTCTACATATGATGGCTAATCCAGGCTAAGTTTTTCAGTGACAGAATCGCTGTATTTTTCCAGAAGTACTGTATATCCAGGAAGAGTTCCCAGGATATCTATCAGTACAGATTCACTCTATTTCTTTCCAATAAAATCTAGCACTGGTGGGAGTTCCAACAGCATCGTCTCAAAGTGAACATGACCTTCTGGTGAAGGAACTTAAGCAGTCTTCCTCCTCTGGGATTAGAGCATGGTTTATGCCTCATTATTCTGAATAAATTTTCTACATGGGTTTCTGCACGCATGCATATTAAGGCAAATTCACAATATATGCAGATATAAATAAAAAATTGCTTCCTTTAAGTAGAACCACACTGTTGGGGAGTGGGAGTGAGGAAAGTATCCAACTTGCTGTGTTCTTTGTAAGAGGTGTTTAAAATAACAAAAAAAAATTACGTTTTTCTCAGCAAAATTATAGGTCTCGGAGGAATTGCAAAGAGTAGATTTGTTAAAAAAAGAATTGCCAATTCTGCACAGTTGCTTTTGGAATACTACCACATTTTAAAACAAACTTTATTAGAATTCATATCCAGTTATGGAGCTGTACAGGGCTCCCTTAACAAGCATACTCTGACTGGAGGCAATAAATCTGTCTTTGTCACTAATAATGTTTGTATTATTTTAACACTGTTGATACTGTGGATTTGCAAGGTGGGGGCTACAAGTAATCATCTTTCAAGCACAGCTCACCTGCCCTGCATCCTGAATAGAAAAACCTTCCCCTATAAATGTCAGGAAGAGAGTGGGATACAGCAGTGTATGTGTCCAGGACTTCAGCCACATAGTCTGGCAGTCAGAAAATTTCATTCCAATTTCAGTGACCTTTACCTATTCAATGTGATGAAAAAGTCCTGGACAACAACATTTTTCAGTAATCTGCATCTTTGTTATGTGATGAGTGTGGTACCCTGTCAGGAGGTTTTGTGATAGGATCATTTGATAGATAGTAATTTTCTGAATGACTAAATCAACTCCCATACTCTCAGCTGTGAAGGAATTCTGGGCCTGGGCCGTATCCAAGTTGTTCAAGTGTTTCCAAGGTGCAGTTCAGTTGAATCCCTTAAATACATTTCTTAAATTAATTTCTTTCAAGGGATTTATGTCCTTGTCTAATGTTCCAGATTGCAGTTCTTTATACCCTGAGCACGAGTGCTATAAAGAGCTGTACTCCTCTAAACAGCTTTTCTGATGCAGAAGACATCTCTGAGATGAGTGAGTCCATTCGCCCTCTGTGGAAGACATCAGATTTGCAACAAGACACAGCATCCTCTGGGAAATCCTAGCTGGGAAACAGGACACTGATGTCATATAGAATCATAGAACGATTCCTATTGGAAGAGACCTTCAAGATCAAGTCCAACATTTGTCCTAGCTCTATCAACACCACTAAACCATGTCCCTCAGCACAACATCTACCCATCTCTTAAACACCTCCAGCAATGGTGACTCAACCATCTCCCTGGGCAGCCTGTTCCAATGCCTGACAACTCTTTCAGCAAAAAAATTCTTCCTAATATTCAACCTGAACCTCCCCTGGAGCACCTTAAGGTCATTTTTCTTTGTCCTATTACTCACCACTAGGGAGAACACATCAACCCTTGCCTCACTACAACCTCTTGTCAAGTAGTTGTAGAAAGCGATAAGGTCTCC
>NW_009711989.1:0-20660 GCF_000703405.1 Apaloderma vittatum
TTTTGCTGATCACAGTGTGAAAAGCTGTGGTAAGGTCAACGAAAGTTGCAGAGAGTCCTTTGTTGTGTTCCATACACTTGTCTTGCAGTTGTCTGAGAACAAATGCCATGTCTGTGGTACTCCTGCTGGCTCTGAAACCACATTGGCTTTCAGGTAGAAGTTCTTCTGAGATAGCTGGCACTAGTCTGTTCAAAAGTATTCTTGCAAGGATTTTACCAGCAGTAGAGAGCAAAGTAATACCTCGGTAATTTGAACAGTCTGATTTTTCTCCTTTCTTTTTGTACAGTGTGGTGATGACTGCATCATATAACATGGTTATTTCCTCATATGACTCTTCTGTTTCTGTTATTTTACAGCAGGGCTAACCAGTGGCATGTTTGTTGGTTTGTGGTTTTTTTGCAATAAACATCATAGGAGAAACTTATCTGAAATAGGAATCTGGATATAAATTTGTCATTCTCATGACAATTTATTGTCATGAATTCTTAGTGATGCCACTTTAAGGGATGCCACCAACTGCACACCTAGTTAGACTGCCCTACTTAATCAAAAAATGCATAATTATATTTTTATTTGCTGTAATAAATCTAATTGTAAAGAACACAAATTAAATATAATTCTGCAGATATAGCAGACTAAAAGATTAATTAATCTCAGGGATGATAAAAGTGAGTTAAGAACTAATTTCTCTCTGAATTTCTGTGTAAAAGTGTTAAGACAATCTTTTTTCTGCCTCCATTGTGAGGAGTTTGGGAAAAGATCCAAAGAGGATGTAGGTGACATAATGCTACGTGCTGCAATGACTAATATCCAGGAACCTAGGTTCCAGACCCCTGGGCCATGCACCTGCTCTTCTTGCACACATAGATCCCAAACACCTCATATGCACAGTGTGAGAAGTTACTTGATGTTACCTACACATGAAACATTTGAGGTGAACAGTAGAAGAACAGTATAATCTGCGCCTTTAGCAGAAACTTAGAAATAACACTGTTCATTTCAGACTTATCCTGAAGACATTCCCTGGTGTTCTCTCTTCCACAAACAAAGAAAAAAATATATTTCCATCTGTGTAATTCTGCTACTTTATTAAACAGTAATTAGGAGATAAGGCACTTGCCTAAATTCATTTTCCTCTCAGTGGCAAGATACTCCTTCCCAGAATAAAATAAAAATCAAGCAGCTATAGGTAGTCATAGCAGTTTCTATTCTTATTTTGCGTTTGTTTATTCCTCTTTTTTTGTGTGTATGGAAAATGTGAGGCTTAACTAGATCATCATGTTTCTACTGGTAAAACATTTTTACATTTACTAGGAGCTGTATTTTTCATTCACCAGAGAATATTTCTACATGTTAGCATTAAATATACATCGGTTAAACCATAAATAGTGAATGAAACCTACAATATTCTACCCTATTTTAAGTATGAAATACAAATTTTAGACATTGACAGAAATATACATGGGTTAAACCATAAAACAATTCTGAGAATAGTGAATGAAACCTACAATATTCTACCCTATTTTAAGTATGAAATACAAATTTTAGACATTGACAGACTTAATTCTTCTCTCTGTGTGGCCCTGTAGTTGAGCAAGTATGATATTGCCATTGCTTTTGAAAAGCCAAAGGGTTAATAGCATTATGACTGGACTGATAATAACTGTCAGCTAGACTATTAAAGTTTTAACTGAACCCAAACTAAATTTTTGGCTTTTCACAAAACATCTGTTCTTTCGAGATCAGTTAACTTGCATTGAGGTTAATGCAACATTCTGTCTTCTTGTCCCTTCTCATCTACATAGTTTTTATAATATATGTATATATGTGTGTGTGTATTCCAGACCCTTTGTTGTGTCTCTGGTGCATGCCTGTGTCTTCTGTTATGTTAGGAAACCAAGATTAAAAATGTTTTGAAATTTGAATAGCTTTGGTTCATTTGATTGCAAGTTAGAAACTTAATTGTTATATAAGGAAAACTCAGAGCCTCTGTGTTGCTCTCACTCCTGCATTAGGAAACGGGTCACATGTCTCTGTGCTCAGTAGATCTGAAGCAGGACCTCTAAAAGGCTGAGTGAGGGTTGGCTCCTGAAGTTTAATTATCTTGTATAGGATTTTGTCATCTAAGACACAAGCTGAATTCTTAAATTAAAAAAAAAAAATCAACAAAAAAAAAACACACCAAAAAACCCAAACTTTCTTAATTTCCTTCAAAATAAGCTCACAATGTAACACTTCTCGGGGAATCCTCATTCATTCATTTACATGTTTAAATTTTATGTTACAAAACCAAAAACACAGTGAGCTTTCAATTGTGTTTGATAAAACCTCAGTTTTGTATATCAGATTAGGGCAATCTGAGAGAATGAATGAGAAGTATTTTGTGTTAGAGTAGCTAACACAAATATTTATATTTATTTTGCTTCCTGCTTTTTAAATTATTATTATGTTATTATCATTATTTAGGAGAACTCTACAACGGAAGCAAATTTTTGAGTAGGTTGATGCTTCCAAAAATGGAAAAAAATTGGAGATATAGTTTAAAGTATGTCAGACCCAGAGATATATCTTCCTAGTTTAACTTTTTGTTTAAAGTTTCTTCTCATAAGAAGGCATCTGCATTGGGCTGCTCTTGAGAAACAACTTTAAGGTCAACCCACACAACTTTCCTAATTCAACTACTGTAGCTAGAAAGACCTCTAATATGTAGTTCACTTAAAAATCAGGTGACAAATCAAAAGTTCCCAAAGCAAAAGAACATAACAGAAGCCAGTCTCATGTCTAGTGGAACTAATGGAAGTTAGTACAGAGTTTCTAATGACTGACTCTTGGAACTGCAGGGTTTTCGCACTGCATCAGAAACATTTTATCACTTAAATTGAACAGCAGCTAAAAACTTTAAATCAATCAGTCTGGATAAGCTTCTCTTCTTAGCCATGTATTTGAGAGGAAATAACTTACTGAAATAACACTTTGGGAAGTGATTTAGACTAGCTAAGTATGATTTTACAGTTATTGCTATGCAGTCTTCTGCCATTTTTGCAGTCTTTAGGTGTATCCAATTAGTAATTACTAAATTGATCATCTACACAGAAAGCCTACGTCGTGCTTGACTTTCTCTTAGATCTGCATATTTCCTTTTGTCAAAAATTGATGTGAAAGTTAAATTAGAGTAACAGCAAAACAAGGTGAATTAATGAATATACCACTACAGAGAACATATGTCAAACAGTGATGAAGCCCACTTTATGAATATTCACACTTTTGTGACTTGTCCCAGATTTTTTCACTGAGAAACTGCTGTAACAATAATTTTTTTTTTTGTAGTTAAAGGATTTCCTTTTTCTTGTTTGTTCGTTTGGTTTGGTTTTTTTTTCAGTAGACAAATTGCTGGAATCAGAGAATGAATTTTAACATTATATTAAAGCTTTCCATTTTCTTAGTGGAAAACTTACAGTCAGTCAGAAGGCTGATATTTAATTATGATAACTCAAGGGGTATTTGACAGAGCTGAAAATAAAATAGCTCTGTTACACCCAGAACATTTCTTTGTGAATTCCTTGTGAAGCATGGAAGTGACTCTGCCCTTTTTTAACAAGTACATATTTGTTTTGATAGCTTTTATCACTTGTTTAGAAGGCAGAACTCATCACAATAATGTTGCAAAATAAAACACTCAAAAAAATACAAATACTATCAGTCTTTCTCCTAGACTGAAATTTTTACAGTTAAGGGATGATTTCATTTGTTTCTTCTTTTATTGACTTTTTTATTATTTTTTTCCAGTTATCTATATTTTTAACCTAGGAAGAAAGTGTCATAAAGGATCATGAATGTATTTTCCAGCTGCTAGAGTATTTGTTTGTATGCAGATTTGTATACTGTCGAAGAATACTGTCCTACAAACATGCAGATCCATTTCATATAAAAGCAACTGAAATTGACTTGAGATATAACCAGAAACAGAAGAGCATATATGGTGGACAGGCACATGGTGGATGCAGAAGTTCCCTAGTAAATCTTAATCTACCAAACTCTTCCTGAAGCTTTTTCACCCTGCTTCTGTCAGTAAATCATATCAATTAAAAATCAACAAAAAAATTAATCTAGCAGCTTGCCATATTTTTTACTCCTAACTGTTTCTTATGGAGAAAACAGTGGAATAATTAAGAGGAAAATATGATAGTTATTAATACATGGCTCTATGGCTGGTGTCACTGACACAACTTCGTGTTCTTTGACAATGGGATGGCCTAAGCAGCATCCGGCTTGTTAGCATCAAACAAAAATCACCTTTCCCAAAGACGGAAGAGAGTTTTTGCTCAAGAGATTTCAGGGCTGATAGACAGGACTTTGAACTAGATGTGAAGAGGGAGGAGGAAAACAATATCAGGCTTCTTTGGGACAAGCTGTATTATGACCAGTGGTTAGAGGGATAGGGTGCTACTAAAGGCCTTCAAACTGTTACTCTGAGGTGAGCTGGGGAAGCGGCAGCACAGTTGAAGTCTTACAGGGGCTCATGAGGTAGCAGGAGCCAATGGGGAAGCATCCATAGAACACCTCAAGGAAATTAAGGCGTGTTCCATCAAGGTGACATGGCCAACAGCCCAGGTGAAATATTTCTAAACGAATGCACACAGCATGGGCAACAAACAGGAGCTGGAAGCCACTGTACTACTGGAAAGCTACAGTTTTGAGTTTCTGAAGGGCAGGTCCTGTTTAACAAACTTAATCTCCTTCTGTGACAGGATGACTTGCTTGCTGGATGAAGGAAAGGCTGTGAATGTTGTCTACCTTGACTACGGTAAGGTATTTGTCACTGTTGTCAACAGCATTCTCCTAGAGAAACTGACTGCTCTTGGCTTCAATGGGCATACACTTTGCTGGGTAAAAAAACAGTTAGATGGCCAAGTCCAAAGAATTATGGTCAACAGAGTTAAATCCAGTTGGCAGCCAGTGTCCTTCAGGGCTGAGTACTGGTCTCATTCCTGTTTAATATTTTCATCAATGGTTTGGACAAGGGGATAGAGTGCATCCTTAGTTTGCAGATGACACCAAGCCGGGTGGAGATGTTAATTGCTTGACGGTAGGGAGACTCGACAGAAGGATCTAAATAGGCTGGATTGCTGGGCCAAGGCCAATTCCATGAGTTTCAATAAAGCCAAATGCCATGTCCTGCACTTCGGCCAAAACAACCCCCAGCAGCTCTACAGGCTTGGGGAGGAGTGGCTGGAGACCCACCAGGCAGAGAGGGACATGGGAATGTTGATGGACAGCAGCTGAACATGAGCCAGCAGTGTGCCCAGGTGGCAAAGAAGGCCAATGGCATCCTGGCCTGTATCAGCAATACCGTTTTCAGCATGAGTAGGGAGATGATCATGCCCCTGTACTTGGCTTTGGTGAGGCCACACCTCAAGTATTGTGTCCAGTTTTAGGCTACACAAGAGGGACATTGAGGTGCTGGAGAGAGTACCAAGCTAGTAAAGCATTTGGAATGTGTATCATACAAGTAATGACTGAGGGATCTGGGGCTGTTTAGCTCAGAGGATACTGAGGGTATACCCTATTGCTCTCTATAGCTACCTGAAAGGAGGTTGTAGTGAGGCGGGGACTGGTCCGTTCTCCTTGGTGGCGAGTGATAGGACAAGGGGATATGGCTTTAAGTTTCACCAGAGGAGGTTCAGGTAGAATATTAGGAAGAATTTTTTTAATGAGAGAATTGTCAGACATTGGAACAGCCTGCCCAGGGATGTGGTTGAGTCGCCATCTCTGGAGGTGTTGAAGGGATCGGGTAGATGTTGTGCTGAGGGACATGGTTCAGTGATGTTGATAGGGCTGGGACAAAGGTCAGACTCAGTGATCTTGAAGGTCTCTCCCAACTGACACTCTTCTATGATTCTGTGATTCTATGACATAGTGGAAATTACTGAAACTTGGTGTAATGAAGCCCATAACTTGAGCGTGGCTATCGATGACTACAAGCTGTTTAGAAGGGACAGACAAGGAAGGAGGAGTGGAGGTGTTACCCTCTATGCTAAGACAGGGATAGAGTATGAAGAGACATCCCTAAAGAATAGCAAAGATCAAGTTGAAAGCTTATGGATAAGGATTAGGGACTGAGGCAACAAGGGGAATCTCTTAGTTGATGTTTACTACAGGACATCAGATCAAGGGGAATCTACTGATAAAGTCGTCTTACTTCAGCTACAAGGAGGCATTGTGGTTGCAGGCTCTTGTCCTGCTGGAGGATTTCAACCACTCAGACTTCTGCTGGAAAAGTAATACAGTGGGCAGCAGGCAATCCAGGAGACTCCTGGAGTGCCTCAATGATAGCTTCTTAAGACAGGAAATAGACATCCCTACCCAAGGGGATGTGATACTGGACCTGATGGTCACCAACACAGGTGAGCTCATCAGGCAGCCTGGGCTGCAGTGATCATGCACTGGTGGAGTTCACAGTCCTAAGGGTTACAAGTCAGATGAGGAGCATAGTGAGGACCTTGAATTTTAGGAAAGCAAATTTCCTAAAATTAGTCAATAGGACCCCCTGGGAAACAGTCCTCAGGGACAAGGGAGCAGAACACAGCTGGCAGATATTTAAGGATGCTTTCCGTAGAGCACAAGAGCTTTCCATTCCTAGGTGTAAGAAATCAGGAAACGAAGGAAGAGACCAGCATGACTGAGTCGAGACCTTCTGGACAAACTAAAAGGGCAAGAAGGAACTGCACAGACAGTGGAAACAGGGACAGATATCCTGGGAAGAGTATAGGGATGCTGCCCAGATGTCTAGGGATGAAGTCAGGAAGGCCAAGATGTGCCTGGAACTAAATCTGGCTAGGGCTTCAAGAATGGGTTCTATTGGTATGTGAACCAGAAAAGGAAGGTTAAAGAGTGTGTCCCTCTGATGAGCATGGATAGCAAGCTAGTAACAAGAGCCAAGAAGGTGACTAAGGTTCTCAATACATTTTTTGCCTCATTCTTCACCTATCTCCTCACAGCTCCCAATCTGAAGGACCCTGAAGGGTACCAAGCGGACAAAGTCCCTCCAACTAAAAGTGAAACTCAGATTTGTGACCACCTGAAGAACCTGAACTTACGTAAGTCTATGGAACCTGATGAGATGCAGCTCAACGGTCTGAGGGAATCGGCTGACGTAGTTGCCATGACATTTGAAAAATCATAGTAGTCAGATGCAGTCCATGGTGACTGGAAGAAGGGAAACATCACACCCATCTTTAAAAAGGGTGGAAAGGAAGACCCTGGGAACTACTGACTGGTCAGCCTCATCTCTGTGCCTGGGAAGATCATGGAATAAACCCTTCCAGAGGCTCTGCTAAGGCACACGGAGGACAAGGAGGTGATTCAAGACACCCAGCATGGCTTCACCAAGGGCCTGCCCAATCTAAAAGAGTCATTTCTACAATGACGTGGCTGCATTAGTGGACAAGATTTTCATGAGTACAGGTCTGTCATTGTCATGACACAAAATAACAATACTTATCTGTTACTGGAAACATTTTTTTTTTCTTTAATCAGAATGTTGAATATAAATGACCTTATTCATGACACTGTAAACCTTGAGTAAAAGTGACTGGAAATGCAAGTCTTCTGGAAGATGGGAAATTCTTTATGATGTTGTCAAATAGATTTAAACAACTTCATCTAAGTGGCCATTTTCAAGGTAAGCTAGTTTTGACTTTCCTAAATCAATCCCTGCACGTCCAGGCCATGCTATAACATTCCTTGAGGAAGGCACCTGCCACATTCTTCCTTTCTGTATTTGAACTCAGTCAAATGTTTTTTACTCAGGCAAGCTGGCCTTCAGCTATGTCTGCCTATTTTTTATGCAAATGGATGGGCAACTCTGTTCCTTGGTGAGGCTGTCCTTGACGAAAGACCAGTTTTCCCAAGTTCTTCTGTCCTTTAGGTTAGCCTCATATGGAAACATGCCTGCCTGACTACACACCTATCACCCTGAGCAAACCAAAGTCTGGTCTTCTGAAATCCAAGGTCTGCTACTTGCCTTTCTCACATGTCCTGGCAGAAAATAAGTATACTGAAAATTATCAGAGAAGACTTTTTTCTGGTTTTGCTTCTCAGTCTCAGCTGCTCCCACTAATTCCTATTAATTCTCTGAAACAAAGGAAAAGGAGTCTTGCCATTGCACCAATGATTTTACGTCGTTAACGTATCGAATTATGGGGTTTTTTTTAGGGAATTAAAAAGTTGTATTTCCCAAAGGTTCATGTGAGGTATAAATGCATGATTCACTGTAGATCAAAGAAAAAAGTCATGTACAATTCTAGATGTTCAGAGAAAAGGTATTTTTACCAAACTAATAAACTATGGCCTAAAGCACTAAAAGCTAGGGAGTGTTTCATTTTCTTCTACAGCAAGCGTTCCTTCAGAAAATTAGTTACTTTAAGTACTTTAATGTACTTCTGCAAACATTGTTAAAGAGGTGAGGATTATAATTTTCATTCCTGAAAAACTGTTAGTCTCAGACATGTGCTTCTATATGTGGAATATTGGATGAACCTGAGATGTGGAATGTCACTTGAGCAATAGAACACAAATGAAGCACCAGAAAAGATGGAGAGTTAAAAGGGCAAATGGAATGAAGGACTGTCAAAGTTTACCTTTTCTTTTGCCTCCCTGCTAAGATTATTATAGCTAAACCCTATAGAAATTTACAATAAAATCACTTTCATTGGCATTATTTTACGTCACAGTTCCTTACTGAAGGCTGCTAATGTATATTCTCTTCATACAACTTCTAAATCTAACAGTTATATAACTTACTGGCATGTTTAGCTAGTTTTCAGCAAATCACCCAGTACACAGAAAAGATTTATACTCCAAATATATTTCTCATTCTCATCTGACAACTGAACTCAATGAGAGATGTTCATTGATCTGAAAGGTCTTTGGTCAGGTTCTCACTGGCAGTTACTGAGAATTGCAGACATGCTTGATTTTTTCTGGTACAACACTGATTAGGGAAACACAATAGAGGAAAAATGCCAAGAATATTCCTTCAGTGAAGAAAAGTTGGAAAGTTTTATTTATGCATGTGCATATGGGAATTAATTTCATTTTTTATCTGCTAATTATGAAATAAGTTTCATTTCAGGTATTCATTGTCTGCTAATGTTACTACTCTGTTAATGCTTTTGGAAAAAAAAAAATAGGACAAAACCGCAAAATCTTGCTAAGGAGTAAAGGGATCCACTTTCAAATAGTAGACATACTTTTAAAGAGGTAATTTAATTCATGCCGATTTTACTGGACTTGTGCTGCTGAAACTATGAAAAGGATACTGTACTTGAAAAACATATACATTCATGATAAAGTGGGATTACCAAAATAAAATTATATCTGAAAAAAAGAGTACGTCAATAATCTTTTCAGAAGTGCTCCCTCACTACAAAATTTCTGTAAAAAACATGCTTTCCTTTTTTAAAGTTCATCCTGGCACATGTTAAATCACATGCTGTGTGGTTGGTTTGGACAGAATGTTTTCACTGCCAGGACTGGCTTGAAAGCAGTGGTTTTCTCCTGAGTATTCAGAGAAATAAGGATAAGAAGCTTCAGTTTTGCCAAATGGGAACTTCAAAGCCTGGCCTGCAGATGGTTATGCATATGTGCAGTACTTACACTTCATATGTTGTAACTTCATTTCACTTCCTGCTCCATCTTTTCAAGTGTTTTTTGAATGGCCTGCAACAAAAGAAGTGTGGTGTAAGGGTGGGAGACATTTGAGAGAGAGTCCTTTTAAATAAGCTTTGGATGTCAAAGTAGATGTGCTTATGGTTTGACAGATGACAGTGCTTGTTCATGGAAGACTTCATTTTAAAGAATAGAGCTGGTCTGAAAACTTGAAAGAGGAAATTTTTGGCTGCAGTTTTCTTCCAGCACCGGCGTTAACTGATTCAAGAATGTTGTCATTTGGCTTTTCAAAGAAATTCATGAGTGTTAGAATAAGAATAAAATTCATTTCAATTTGGAAACATACAAAACACTTTAAGAGAGTTTAAAAACTCTTACGGCCATAGTTTTTCTGAGTAATAAGTAAATTGATAGTTTTATTTAGAAAAAAATCACATTAGGGGAAAAAATGTATTTTATAATATGGATGATACATATCAGTGTGTAATAAGTGTGATGTAGATATAATACATAATATATACACATATACACATACATACATATACAGGCCCTAAAATAGCTCTGAAAAAATTCTGGAAGACATAAGCAAGGTATAAACTTTTAGTAGTGTTAGATAAAGTGAAGAAATATCTTCAGTCAAGCCTCTACTGTAGTTGTGTCTGGCAGATCTTTATAAGAGATACTGTGTGACTTACTACCTAAATCACAAATATATCTACAGAAACTATCCATCTGAAGATATAACCCAAAATTTAATTTAATTTTATTTCATTTTGAGGATGACATAATAAAACACACGTGGTACTATGTTTCTGAAACTATTTGTCTTTTGAATATTAAAATAATTGGGCTTTGCTTGATTTTTTTTCCCCTTGAGGCATTCTGAGTGTCTTACTAAGCTATATGTTCACATGGATCATAACAGACTGTCGTTTCTCTTAAGCTTGAGGATAAATTCTTGCTTATAGTGTGTATGGGAATATACAAACAATTGTTAAAAAAGCAGGAAAAATTTTAATCTACTTTTTCTGAGAAACATTGCTTTTTAGTGAATTAAAACATGTGCTTGAAGTCCTGCCAGTATAATTTTGAAGGATAGAAATAAACATGTATGTTCTATTTCAAGGGACACTGTACAGCTTTAACAAAACATTACACTTGGAGAATAGAAAGGAATAGAAAATACAAATAATACTTCAGACTTTCCATGCAGTTCTCAAGACTAGATTATTTAAAACTGGATTCTGAATGTTGCATTATATTCTGGAACTTCTGGCCATTGGCTTTGTGGGACAATCTTGAGAGTTGAATTGTTTCCAAACTGCCTCTTCCATTTCCCACCTTCCTTTATTTCAGAATTCTTAATCAATCTCTTTGTTCTAAACTGTAACCTTAATCATTATAAATTTTCATATCATGATCTATACTGTTATTTGACTTTAAATATTGATTTCTCTGTATTTGACTTCCCTTCTTTATGCATAATCATATTTAATGAGCTTGAAGTACTTAAAATGCATATCATAGGTTCACACTTTTATTCTAAGGAAAATTAAAATTTCTGTAGTTCTGTCACCCTATTATATCTTTCATTTTTAATATATAGGTACTATTTTTATATTCTTTGCATGGCAATTCTCAGACTGTAAAAATGCTTTCTCTCATTAGGTCAAAGAAGCCACACTGTAATTTATGCATCAAGCCTTAACTAAGCAGATAAATTTTATGAAACTGTTGTTAATACCACCAACAGATACACCACTAAAGAGTAGAAGTAATTCACACCTTCTTTTTGTTTACTTAAATCAAAGAGAAGAGTGGAAAAACTGTTGGCAATATGTATCTGCTATAAAGAAGAATAGTTAATTCGTGCCATCTTAGTTCGGAATACCTTTTAACTTTATTTTAAAGTAAGAAAAGTAAATATTCCCACAAATTTCAGACAAAAAAGATACATTTTTTAACTCTCATAACTCACTAAAGACCATGTTTCAGTTGCAGTTTTCTCTGAAGAAGACACGTACAGTTATAACAAAACCCAAAATTAAGTTACTAGCATGTTTTAGAGATTCAAACGTGGCTTATTCCAAGATTTCAATGAATCAGTAGTCTGATGAATTTCAAATGCTGTTATTTAAATTATACAATAACAGATTCCTAGAATCATGTAGTTGTTTAGGTTGGAAAAGACTTAAATGGTTACTGAGTCCAACCATTAATCTAGCATAACAGGTCCACCACTAAAACATGTTCTATGTTTTGTCCTTTAAGATGAAACCAGTCACAGCCTAGAAATGGCTCTTTCTGCTCTTTGACTATAGCAGGACTCTTAGATAAAACTGGCTTAAACTTAGCTTTTATGCTTCTTTCTTTTTTCTCATTTTAGATTCAACCTTCTGAAAAGTCTGAATCCATAATTTCACTTCTGTCAGGTAATTAATCCTCCTTAGCACACAGAGAAGTATGGTTTGAGTGTGGCGAATGACAGCTGATGTAATCCACAAAATAAAAATTAGAGAGGCTTGTCAATCTCTTGAAGTACTGGTGAAAAGCGGATGTAAATATCTGAAATGACTCCTAATATAAAAATGGAATCATCTTCACAGATCGGGAATGAAATTACTTGTGCTGTATCACAAGTTTAAACTAGAATCCTCTTTCAAATCTCACTTCAACTAAAATGGTTGATATACCCTTGACATCTGCAAGACATAAGTGAAGATAGCACCAGTTTTCTGCAGGTATGTAACAACCTACTCCTAAGTGAACTAAAAAGGGACCTAAATTTTATAAAGGTAGGATGGTCCGTCATTTTGAATTTACTGAGAAGTTAGGCTAACATGAAGTAGCTTCCTATGGAATTTGATTAAAATTGTCAGAACCACAGAATCACAAAATGTTAGGGGTTGGAAGGGATCATCCAGCCCCCCTGCCAGAGCAGGATCACCTACAGTAGGTCACACAGGAACACGTCCAGGCAGGTTTTGAATGTCTCCAGAGAAGGAGACTCCACAACCTCCCTGGGCAGCCTGTGACAGTGCTCTGTCACCCTCGCAGGGAAAAAGTTTTCTGTAATGTTTTAGTGGAACCTCCTATGTTCCAAATTGTACCCATTGCCGCTTTTCCTGTTATTGGACGTTGCTGAAAAGAGCCTGGGTCCGTCCTCCTGACACTGCCCCTTTATGTATTTATAAACATTTATGAGGTCACCCCTCAGCCTCCGCTTCTCCAAGCTAAAGAGACCCAGCAATATGTTTCTTCATTCTCAGCTGAAGTAAAACAGTAAAACTAATTACTTGCAGTTTGCTACAGAACATGAAGAGAGCAGATTTTGTCTGATCAGTTTCTTGATGGTAATTACTTTACAGAAAAGAAACAAGAAACAAACAAACAGTATTTTAACCACTACTGGTGTTGCAGATAAAACAATTGCAGAAGACCAAGTCTAGATGTTTCTTTTGTTCATCTTTTTTTTCAATAGACTTCCTAGCAAAATGCAGTTCATGAGATTATCACTATTCTGACGGAATAAGGCCTGTATGTGGTCCACGTGAGTGTAGGCTGCATCTGAATGAGAAAAAGAGGGAAAGCTGGCTGCCGAAAAAAAAAAGTTATATTATTAAAAGAATATAATCTACACATTTTAATACCTAAATGAACCAAGATCATAAAAAAAAAGCAATAACACAGGATTTGCTATGCTAGGATGATGTTTTACTGAAAGCAATGTCAGCATACACAAGTTTTGTGTGTGTGTGTGGTTTTTCGGACAGATCACTTGTTCCTTGATATTGATAACATTTTCTCAGTTTCAGTGGCTTCATGCTGGATACCTGGTCTTTCTCTGATGTTGCCTGGCTGTGTGGGAGCATTCCTAATGCTGCATCTTGAGTAATCCTTCTGTCTCATACAGGGACCTGATAAGAGAGAGCTTTTCAGTAGCAAATGAGCAATATGTGTATTACATGTTGCCAAATCACAAGCAGATTTTGGAAAAAAATCAGGTGTTTGGCAGGTGGTATGAGAGGGAGCTAAGACTTACTGGACAGAAACGGGCATGTAATAGCCCTTTATAATTAAAAGGATATGGTAAAGTATGAAACTATCTAATGTGCTCTCCAAAGAGAACAGGTAGCATGCACTGTTTGTGTGCCAGTGCTCAGCATGGATTCTCCCATTTTATTAAAGGAGAATTTCTAATTAAATCCTAAGGTAGAAGAGATAGTTCATTTTCCGGTGCTCATTAACGTATAAAACAGAGAAAAATATGGTAGAGGTGTTATAGAAGTAAAATGAAGATAAAATTAAGAGATGATAAGCAATAAAGAGTAATAGATATAAGAGGAATTGAGAGAAGAGGACCGAAATAGGAAAAAGATAAATAAGGAAATTCTTAGGCTATCTGTTCAAGGTCTAATACTATGAACACAGGCACCATAGCAAAGAGGAAAAGATTAATGACTGATGGAGGAAGCTAGTAAGTTATTCCTTCGGTCTACCGAGGAAAAATTATTAGTGCATTGGTAATGTACTGTAAGAAATAGTGCAACTTACACTGAGAGGCCTCGCAAAAAAAGGTGGACATCCTGTGGTCTTTACTACAGGACAAAGCAGAGAGGATTTGGTAATGACAAAAAATTAATGTGTGACCTAAGTTGATTGTTATACGATGCCACAAAAAACGTGTGAGGACTGCACAAGATGTATTATGGAATGCTTAGTGGAGGAGCCAAAGACAGGGAAACATGTAAATCAAAGAGATTTGGGGAAAAACAAGTATGGGAATATAGAGCGAGAAAAGCATGAAAAGGGGTGGTCAAGTGCAAACAGATTGCTAGTCCATACACTTATCTCATCATTCCCTGCATGAGATCAGCACAGTCTCTTCTATCTTATTAACCTCAATTTCTAACTCTTTTTGTGGGTAAGGGACTCTCTATTCCATGTGCAAGGGTGTGTAAGGGGGGTTTGCTAGCCAGTGGAACAGGGGCCAGAGTGCCCATATGTCAATGATGCCAGCAACCGAGATGCAGTAGTGCATGAGGACATATGCTTATGTATATTCACTAAAGGATACTAAGTCAGAATAGCTGGTGAGTAGGATAAGTAGCCAAATATAGACAGGGAACTTCCTGAGAGAGTCCAGCACAGAGCCACAAAGATGGTGAAGGGAGTGGAACATCTCCCTTATGAGGAAAGGCTGAAGGAGCTGGATCTCTTTAGCTTGGAGAAGAGGAGACTGAGGGGTGATCTCATAAATGTTCATAAATATGTCAAGGGGGAGTGTCAGGAGGACAGAGCCAGGATCTTTCCAGTGATGTCCAATGATAGGAGAAGGGGCAATGAGTACAAGCTGGAACATAGGAAGTTCCACAAAAATATTAGAAAAAACTTTTTCCCTGTGAGAGTGACAGAGCACTGTCACAGGCTGCCCAGGGAGGTTGTGGAGTCTGCTTCTCTGGAGACATTCAAAACCTGCCTGGACGTGTTCCTGTGTGACCTACTGTAGGTGATCCTGCTCTGGCAGGGAGGCTGGACTAGGTGATCTTTGAGGTCACTTCCAACTCCTAACATTCTGTGATTCTGTGATTGAACTGGCCGTAAGTCTGGGGCAGATACTGAAGAGACCAGTGTGTCTGTGGTTTCCCAGCTTGAGGGACTAGGATGTCCAAGCCAGCTAGAATGGGATTTAGGGGCTGGCTACTGGCTGCTGGATCAACTTTCATAGATACTTATCTGCATGTGTGTGTGTTGGACTAGATGATCTTTTGTGGTCCCTTCCAACCCCTAACATTCTGTGATTCTTTAACTCTGCGCCTGTCCGCGAGACAAGGGAGAGATGAGCGGATGTAGCTGCTGGCTGGGCTGGATGTCTGAGGGCAGTTACCAGGGAGATCTGGGGTGTGTGTATGTGTGTTCACGTGCATGTGCTGGTGTGTGAAAGGGCGTGTGAATATTAGCGGCCAGAGGAGATCTGTGGGCCTGGGTCCTTGGAGACTTGTATGTCCAGGTTCTTGCAACTTGGCAGACTGAGCATCTGAGTTCAGATGCTGGAGGCATCTATATTGTGTGCATTGTATATACATATATGTATGTGTATATATAAATATGTATGTGTGTATATATATAAATACACATTGCATGTGTGTGTTTATATGACTATAACTATACATACTTTCCACTCATGAACTTCTGTTGAGATCAGAGAGGGGAACAGGATAAGGCCGTTGGAGCTGTTTGTGTCTGTGTATATGCTGAGTGTGGATCCGTGGGGCTGTCTGTGCCCAGATGTACACATCTGGCATGTACATATGTTGCTGCCCACTGGCTGTGTGTGCTTAGCCTCTCTGCTGGCTGTGCCTAGTGAAAGTGAACTGTGGGTGTCTCCCCTCTCTTGGACAACTGAATTTGGCAACTAGTACCAGAAATGAGGTCACAGGTTAAAAATGTGGTTGTACAGTGCTAGAGAGGAAAAGCTGTGTAAACCTGTAGATCCTTTAGCCCCAAGACAACAAGATATGCAAGCTCCCATGTTGTAACACGAGTAGATAATGAGAATTTCGTTTAACTTAAAGGAAGGCCTAGTAATATATCTAAGTCCTTCAATATATATTAACTGAAAGCTTGATAGGTAACTTTGTAGGGACTGTCCATAATATAAAACTGAAGAGCTCCATTTTTAGTGGATTGCTATTTTTAAAGTATTCATTTTATATTCTACTCTCAATACCAGAGGAAGAGAAGTCTTCAGCAGGGATGCTTGTTTTAAATGAAAATCCAGGATGCTGAAGTCCTTCAATATTAAACTTACATTTTTACCATCATTGAGAAAGTCCATCTTTGTTGACCATTACAGAAAACCTGTTTTGATAAAAATCTATGTAAAACGTACCTTCCTAAGATATATTTATGAAAAACAATACACCAAATTTTTGTTGTAAAATCTTGATTTATTACAGTGCATAATGAGATTATCTTGCTTTATAGAATCAATATTATTGTTTCAGCTTTTTCTTTTTTACTCTGTTTCAGCACCAAAACATAGCATGATATTACATGTGAAGTTCAATGTTTTTCATAACATAATTCTCTTGGAAATATAGACTTTTCAGCTATTTCATGGGAATAAAATAAAGCAACCTTTACATTGCATAGCTGTCACTTAGTTGTAGAATTATTATGCTGTGTGTTTAAAGGGTTTTAAATATTTAAACTAGTTCACAGACAGATAATATTATCGAACTGGTCATTACAGGGCAACCTAAGTATCAATGCCAGGACAAATGCAGGTATCAGCAGTGGGAATAAACTATAAGTAGCCAATTGTGGAGAAACAAATGCACACGTTACAAATGATGATCAGGAATAGTAGAAAGCAGTGCTTATAAAGTTAGTCTGAATTCTAATCTCTCTGAGAAAAAACACATTTAATTAGAAAACCAAGACTGGATAGAACATAATATGGAATGATTTATGTTGTGTACTCCATCCAGCCTGCCAACACTTTTCTGTTTTTAAAAACATAACAAATCAAAACCCACATTCTGCCTCCAACTGCATATACATAAAACCTCTCACTGAAATAAAATTATGTACGCCTTATGATCTTGTTTTAGTTTCACACAGGCAATTAGAACATCTTAACATAAACTCTATAAAATTTTATGTCTTATGCTTTTTTACCCTGTGTTAGTAATAATGAAACATGTGCATGCTCATTGTGAAATTTAAGTTCTGGGGAACAGTGTTTTACTCTAGGAGTAACTTACTTTCTTAGTTAAAGAGCAATTTAAGGAAGAATTTGAAGAGACTATATCTAGTTAGTCCTTTGGCACTTGTTTTTTTTTTCCGTATCTCACATCTGGCTTAACTCTGAGCAAGGTCTCTGAGAAGGGAAATCTTTCCCTTATTGCAGGTCATAGTGGACAGTGAGTCATTCACTGAACAAAATTGACACCCAGAAATAGTTACTTTTATTAGATGAATTATGGGTTGGTTTTTTGGTTTTTTTTGCATAATGCTGGAATTCAGAATCAAGTATCTTTAAACAATCAGAAAAGCCAAACTTCTAAGGCTAACTCATAATGAAATGCTCTGTTCTATAAGAATCTGAGAAGGAAAAGTAGACCAAAGAATAAAATCATGAGAGTGGATCATCAATTCCTTCTTACTCCAGTATGTTTGCTGAATTGGAATTTTACCACATAAAACCTTCATTCAAACAGCAAGTTATTGACCTTAGATCATCTTGACCACTAAATACAGAAGCTTTTCATTGTTTCAGTTGTTATCATAGGAACTTTTCAGATGTTTTGAGTTCTAACATAGAGAAAAATAAAGACTAAATCATAGTTAAAAACGACACTGCGACTGAGAGACAAGAGTCTTTGTTAGTTGAATATTTCAGGTGGCATAATGTCACTATGCATTAGTTTCATAATGACATGACCTACACAATCTGAACCATACTATAGCCTTATTTTATTTATTTATTTCTGGGGAAAAAAAATAATGTAAAAAGATTGGAAGCAAGGGTATTAGACTTTTTAATGAACAAATTTTCCTTAAAACTTCATATGTATTAGTAGGAAAATACGTGGGTGTTTTTTGACATTGCGACTAGTTGCTTGAGCTTTAGAATTTTTTGATAATCAGCTAAATAAGACACAGGGGAAAGATTTCAATTTTTAAGATTAATATCATTTCCTAGTTTAACAGAGCAATAAAGATCTTATGCCATACATACATACCTATATACCTATATACATATATACGCATATACATATGCATACATACATATATACATACATACATAACATATATACATATATACACACATCTTTGTCAAGTCCTGAGTTTTCAGGGCGATGAGTCAAGTTGGCTGATTCCCAGGCCAGGATTAAAGTGAATCAACACCAAGGCGCCTAATACCATTTTTATTTACCAGTCAACAAAAAACTAACATCGGTGTGCTTCAGTTGTCCATTTAATGCTATTAACGCGCCTCACAATAAAGAATCATTAGAGGAAGCAAAAAAACCTGCCTTTCCATGGATAGCACTTTTGCTGGAACTCAAAAGAAAGAGAAAGGAAAGCGATAGGAGAAGAAAGATACCAGCCTCGGACCCCACCCGGGGTTCTCGCCTTTTATACACTGAAATTCCCACCACATGACATTGTTCACCCCTTGAGGAAAATTACCAGGAACTGGTGTGGGGGATGGTGGGGGCTTATGAGGGGAGTCACCTCTCCCTCTCCTGGCTTGACTTCTTCTTTCTTGCAGCCACAGCTCCAAGCTCTGCCTGCCCCCACAGCTCCACCGGTGCAGAGCTGGGGCAGGGTGCTCAGCAAAGTGCTGAGTCAGCCCTGCACCAACACAGACAGGTGCCAGGCAGGTGACTGCAGCGCGTTTAGGTTCAGAAAAGGCCCAGAGTGTCTGAGATATTTGTTTAGTAGTGCCTCACAATTTCGCTTCTCTGCTTCTCTCTTTGTGTATATATATACATATACATATACATTTCATTATTAAAGTTCTCAGATTCTGTGCTACATAATGAATTATGTTGAAAACTACTGATTATGTACAAATTATTATTTTAAATATTTCCATGTGCATGAATTTTCTGTGCTAAAATCTTGGTTTTGGTTGTAACAATATCCCACAATGTCAATTCAAAAATGGCTTAATGCTTAATTATTTCTTTATTGTAACTTTCCTTCTTTTAAGATTTCATCACAAGTAACACAAGAATAAGAAGCTTCTGAGTATCAGGTCTTTTTTTTAATTCATTTAGAAATTATATTGGAGCATTAATGTTCTTACTATTTATTATTAGGCATGAATAATCCTGAAGACCTGATTCGTTCGGCACTGAGGAACATCGACACAACCAGCAAGTGAATCGGGCTGCTCAAGTGTTCCAAACAGACTTGGACTGGGAACATATACGTGAACTATTTCTAGCTCGGTGGGCTCATGACACTTTGGGACATCAGGGAAGAGATGGGACATACAGATGGGCTCGTGACCAAGGGGTGGATTTAACTATGGACGGTATTGCGCAGGTTATCCATGATTGTGAAATAGGCGCTGAAATTAAGCAAGCTAAATGATTGAAACCTTTATGGTATGGGGAACGATGGTTAAAATACAGGTATGGGGAGGCCTGGCAGATTGATTACATCACACTTCCTCAGACTCGCCGGGGTAAGCGCTATGTGCTCACTATGGTGGAAACAACCACCGGATGGTTGAAAACATATCCCATGCCTCACACCACTGCCTGAAATACTATCTTGGGCCTAGAAAAGCAGATCTTGTGGTGACAGGGCACTCCAGAAAGAATTGAATCAGGTAATGGGACTCATTTCAAAAACAATCTTATAGACAATTGGGCTAAAGAACATGGTATTGAATGGGTATATCATATCCCTTATCATGCACAAGCTTCAGGCAAAATTGAACGATACAATGGACTGTTAAAAAACACTCTGAAAGCAATGGAAGGTGGAACTTTTAAAAATTGGGACAAGCATTTAGCACATGCCACCTGGTTAGTTAACACCAGAGGATCCATCAATCATGCTGGTCCTGCTCATTCAGAGCCTTTACATACAGTAGAGGGAGATAAAGTCCCTGTGGTGTATGAAAGGAATTTGTTGGGGAAGACTGGGTATTTCCTGCTCTGGGCAAAGGCAAACCCATTCGTGGGGTTGCTTTCGCTCAAGGATGGGTGATGATGAAAGATGGTGAAATTCAATGTGTACCTCAAGGTAATTTAACTCTGGGTGATAATACTCGATTTAACCCTACATTATGTTGTTACATAATACTAACAGTGTTCAATAAGTGTTTCTCAAAATAATAACCAATGATGATCAGAGCTGACCTCATCAAGTGATATCCAGCAACTGAGCTAGCTTCATCGAGTGACGTCCAGTAACCTCTCCGGTGAACCTGCACCCTATGGACATGGACTGTAACGAATCTC
>NW_009711990.1:0-2439 GCF_000703405.1 Apaloderma vittatum
GGCAAAATGGAAGACAAAAGCTTTGAACTTGCCATCGCAGGGTGCTTTTTGCTGCTGGATTTTTTTTTCTTTTTTCTGTTTTAAGTATTTCAGCATAATCTTTAAATAATATAAAGCTCATTCAATTGCTAGGGAAAAAAAAAAACCCAACCCACAGTCTTTATTGTCTTTATTTTTAGGAAGTTAACTTCCTTACTTTACTTCTACTGGAAAACTTTGTGATGGATAAGAGAAAAGACAAGATGTAGAGAGCAGCCAGTTGTGCAAGCTCAGTGTTCCTACAACAATACCCTTTGTTACTGGAAATTCCTTGGACGTTATTAAAATGGAAAGAAGTTTAAACATAGAAGTTACTTTTTTTTTTTTTTTTTTTTTTTTTTTCGTTTACTTCTTCAGTGTTTACTACTGAGGTCTTGGGTAGAACCGGGTAACTGGCTTTGCACGGGCCGGTGCCTGCCCACGCAGCGTTCCCGGCTTCCCAGGGCTCTGCACGGGTGTCTCCAGCTGTGGGACCAGGGCCTCTGCCTGACCTGCCCAGCTCTGCTTTATGGTTTGGCCTTTCAGTTCTTGCATTGTATCTCGTTGTTAGTATACATCTGCAATCCGAATGTTTTATGAGTGTTTTACTATTTTTTAGTTTAGTGTTTTCATTTTTTATTTAGTTAGGTGAGTTAACTTTTGACAGGAAGTGTTTTAGTCTACCTGTATAGGTGCGTGTGAAGAGACAGGGAGAGCGCATTGCTTGAAGTACTTCAGATGGCAAAACACTGCATTTTGTACTTCGTGGTAGTTGTATTCCTGTTAGTCTGTGCAGTTAAATAACATTACCCCACAGAGTGTTTACTGCCATTGTAATTAACTTTTTTTCTCACATTACCAAATACAATGATTTTTAAGTTACAGGAGTTTTCTTCAGAACTTCTCTCTCTCCCTTTGTTTAAAAATGAGATGTTGTAGAGACATCAAGCTCATATGTTTAGTTACTCGGTATATTTAACAGCAAAAAGCTCTCTAATGATACAGCTTCTGTAACTAGAAGAAGAAATTGATCATCATTGACATACAGCTGGGAAAGATCAGGATTCACTTTCTACGGAGGATCAATAGCATATGAATACTGTAAACATAATAAATCGCCAGAAGCAATATTTAGGCTACTGGCAGTGAAAGCTGAGGTATGATCTACTTGTAGGACACACGACAACTAAAAAGAACCGTAAAAAGTGATGCAGCTTTAATGTTTCAGATACGTATTCACATTGTCGAGCCGGTTTTCCTGTTTTGCATGTTAAGTGTGCGTAGTAGCACATAGTCCAAACTTCAGGATGCTGAAAATGAAGTTGTTTGAAATAGTAACAGACCGATATCCAGGTTCGACTTATAAAGGGGATGTTATGCCCTTGCTCCCCACAGTGCCGTGTGCTCTGTGTGTGGATCAAGGACATGCTGAGGTCCCTGAAAGAACAATGAAGGGTAGCGCAGCTTCCCCTGATAACTGTACTTCCCAGTTCATGAAGTGTAACGTGAGACCTCTTTCACTATCTCTGGTCAGCACAGTAAATGCTGTTCACCTAACTGTGGCCCTTATGCTCTTCTAGTTTTTTTTAGCTTTCCGTCTGCATTAAAATATCTTCAGTGCTTGTTACTTTGCTCAGGCTGTGAGGAAGAATAAAACCAGTGGGATGTGAGCGCCAGTAGTCGAAGGGAGTGAATGTTTCGGAGTATTCCTAGGCAACGGTTGCAGGTGAATGAAAGCTGAGTGCTGGGGAAGGTTCTTGAGCTTAGCCACTAAGAAAGTTAATCGGGCTGGTACCTCAGGGAGGGTAAGATACGTGTGTGGATACTGAAGATGGAAAGCTTCAGCGTAGAGTTTTCTTTCTGTGCTCTGTTCCAGGTTCTAATATGCGATACCCATTTTAAATTCTGCACTTGTTTTAAGTGACCTCGTGGTTTTTCGTAGGGCACAGCAGCCTACAAATTCTGAGGGTCTTTTAGAATAATAATATAAGTATTATTGTTTGAAATCTGAAGGGATGCAATTGGCAGTTGTCTTAACAGTTTCTCTAAGTTTCATCCCTTATTCTAATATTTCTTTTGTTATTCATTTCATTGGGGTTTTTTATGTTTTTTTCAGCTGCTCAGTTTACAGTAGTTGAGACCTTCTTTTACAACCTGTGAGTTAAAAATGTCAACATGTGGTAAATTACTTTTTTTTAAAAAAAAGAAGGCCACAAGGAGTCTACCTTGTTGCAATTAAGGTAGGAAATGTTAACTTGATTTATATTCATTGTCTCGGAATGATTTGTTAATGTAGCACACAACATAAAAGAAACATAACTACAGCACACACTGGAGTTTAGAAAAGGTCACATCGTATTTTTTTTTAATCCAGTGAAGTGAATCTTTTACTTTCAAGATTGTTATTGATTTTCTGTGAAG
>NW_009711990.1:2470-11637 GCF_000703405.1 Apaloderma vittatum
TGAACTTTAGTAGAACTATTTTCTAAACTGAAACGAATGTCATTCTTGCAAATTGTAAAGTTTGTAGGTGAGTTTGCTTTTTTCTCCTTCAGATAACTTGATTTTTTGAAATCATTACCTGGTATGGGTCTGAATTACTTGCCCCTTTAGATATGCAAGGTGATGTCATAATGACAAGGAGTTTGTTTAGAAATTAATAGTAATCTCACTTGATGTTTTATTGTTTGGGGTTTTTTGTGGTTTTTTTTCCCTAGATTCAAAAATACTTAGCTGTGCTATTGTCTCTTTTCTTTTTTTGAATCACCAAACTGGGTTAGAGACCGGGTGATTAGAATGCATTCTTTGACGTCTGGAAGATTTATATGCTTTTTTTATTCCAATAGATCTTGAAACCACATGGGTTTGGCTTCCGAGTTGTGTAAGCCAGTATTCAGATGGTCCTTTGCTGCTTTTTCTGTAGCAATAGGTGATAGTAAATTGCTCTTAAGTGTACGTTTAGAGCAAAATGGTGCGTGATTTTCAAAATGTAATTCTATACACATAGCTTCTTACCTGGTAACTGGATCTCCAGCTTCCGGTGCATGAGGAATTTATTAATCTAACATGGCTTTACCAACTTAGACTTTTGTGGTCTTTAAATAGCCAAGTACACTGTGTGTGATGTGTGCGCTGCATGTGAGGTTTATGTTCATTCACTCCTCCTCCTCCTCAAAGTGTTCCAACTACAGTATCTTCAGCATGAGAGTTCCTATTATAGTGAATTCTTCCCTTTATAACTCTTATAATTATTCTGTAAGTAGTGCTCCTTTGAAATGTGCTTGACAGGAAGAAGCAGCCTTCTTCATTTTCCTCTTCCAGTAGATTTTAATCTCCTCAGGAGACACTTCTCAGAACTGAGATTTTTTTTTTTTTTTTTAATATGTATTTTTAAAATTTTTCATGCGAATTCAATGCAGGATCGTTCCCCTGTATTTACCCATTGAGGACCACGAGAGACCAGAAGTTTGTTTCTTGTGAGGACTGGATGTGGCAAAGCTCTGTTACTGCTGACCTTGATGGTACTACACTGGGTGAAGCAGAGGTGAAAAGCTGTGTCCTTACTGTTCCGAGCTTGCTGATTCCCTGTCATTTTCCTGGACACCCTGGTTTCAGTGGGTTTGTTCAACAGCTGTTGTCTCTTTTGCTCATTGTGTCTGTGCTCTCTGATTTTGAAATGGATAGATTTTGAAGCCTTGCTTACACATTTTAGAACATCAGCTATAGTAAGTCTTGTATAAAAAGTCAATAATAACATATATTGCGCTGATCCTGGATCTGGACTGTATGGATAGCATCTCTAAACAATGTATTTAAAGCTTCCTGCCATATATTTTTGGGCTTATGTTGTCTCACTATTGGTCAGTTAGGTTTCAGCGATAAGGAACTCCGTCATCTGAAAATCAGAAGTAGCTATAATTACTTTGCAGAGAAATACCTAAGAATTCCTTTGCAGTAGTTACCAATGGAAGGCTACGAGTAAGCACCATCTGAAAACTCTGCTTTCATTAGAAACAAAATGCTTGTTCACAGCTCGGGCTAGCAAAGAGAGAGGCTGTCACTCAGTAAATGGTGGCCAGGTGGTAGCATAACAAAGGTCAGAAGGACTCCAAGTGATAAATTAGTTTATGTATTTAGCTGTGATAGTGAGGCCTTTGTTACAAGCTCAGACTGCTCTAAAGACAGAATTTGGGCTTCTTTACTGTTTGTTCATTTAGCCATATATAACCGTGTTTGTAGAAATGGAACAATCAAAAATATCTTGAAAAATACTCAGATTTCTCATATTTTTGGCAACAGTCACATTGTTCCTTACTGTAATTCAGGCTGTGTGTGTGCTGCAGAAGTTAACCATCTCCTTGGTACAGGCTGCAGAAAGTGGGCAGAGGAGTGGAAAAGCTGTGAGGGCGCGATGCTGCAGTTACGGTGTCACGGTGTGCCCTGCTCAGGTGGAGAGCTGTGCTTTGCGCCCTGCATCAGACTCTCTGGGAGTCTTCTCCATGTGGTTAAGTTCCTCCATATCTGCCACATCTTTCCTTTGGACACACCTTGCATCCTTGCTGTAGACATCATGAAGGAGGACTTGTCTGCCCAGAAGATTTTTTTAAAAAAAAACAAAACAAAAAACCCAACAACAAACCACAAACCAACAAAACCTGCAGCATTTAGTTTAATAAAGGATATTGTCTCTGTTGCACGGCAGGTGAGCTCGGGATCAGATCCAAGTAGAGTGCTTTTTTCTTTTTTTCATCAGTGCTTCTGGTCATTTAATCTTGCAGAGTTTTCAGCGTTAGGAACCTTGAGTCGATGAGGATTTTTCGTATAAGCTTGTGAAACTTGGGGGGTAAAACCTGGCAAAAAGTCTGTTCTGCAGTGCTGCTCTCAAGTTTTATCTTTGTTATAGGTGCAAGATGTTATTTCATAAGCATTTCTTTCAGCTGAAGTTCTGCTTTTCTGTCCCCTGTCACTTTTTTCCAGCGCCTGTGCCCTCAAGTGCGCTGGGGTAACTATGAGACAACAAGGTGAACTGAATTTGAGATTGATCTAGGTTAAAAATAACCCTGCAGAAAAGGGAGAGCAGAAGGGGCTTTAGTTAACCTGGATTGGCTTCCTGATCCAGTTCGCTGCAGCTGTGCTGACAGTGGTACCAGTACAGGCGGGTATGGCCCCGAGGTGGGGCTGGGTAGCAAGCGCAAAACACGGGCTGCCTGACCGAAAGGAGAGCTGCTCTGCTGAGGTTTCAGGCTGTGCTGCAGGTTTTTTCCTGCTGGACACAGTTTCTCTGCCGTGAGCTAGAAATGCTTCCTGGGGAATGGGAGCGAGGACAAAGTAGCAGTGAAGCTGTGAAGGAGGTAAGCGAATGAGAAATATGTTCTCGTAGGAGTTGCGAAACTAAAAGGTAAGATCACCTTCCTTTTGGTTTTTTTCCCTTCTTCCCCTCTCCACAGAGGATTACACACACATTCCTCTGTAATTTTGTGTATTTGTGTTATCCTGGTGTTCAGGGTAGTCCTGGGTCAGCACCCCATGTTGTTTGTACGAACGCAAAACATACAACTTGCTCTGGGAAAAGCACATGTTCCACCCCTGTTTGGTAACAGGCTGAATGCAGACAGGTGGACAATACAAGCTGGAAAGGAGACTGTCAGCCTGTGTAGCAGGAGAATTGGTGTGAGGCGGTTTGAGGGTGTGTTTGTAGACATTGCTCTGTAGGGAACTCAAAGGAAGATACTGGGGCAGCCCTGCCGGTGGTGTTCAGGGTCTGCACCGGTGAACAACGGTCTCCGGAGCTGGGCTGAGCTCGACATGTCCACCAAGAGAAAGGGTTTTACAAAACAGCTGAACTTGTCTGGCGGCTTATACTGTTGAGAGATCTAGTTTTATTCCTAAACCCTTCAAGGGTCACAATTCTAGTTTTTCTGATCCGTTGATAAAAGTGGTTAACAAAGGGAGAAAACTGTTTTTTCCCTTTGTGTTACCTAAAATTATTTTGCACACCAAATCAACACACTGAGGTGTCGGATAACAAGAGACAAACTCAAAGGAAGCGTTGAAAGCCCTGTTGGCAGAGAAATGGTGAGGTGGCAAGAAAAAGGAGGGGTTTGTTGGTGGGGTTTTTTTAGTGTTGAACTCAACAGTTTCCTAAGATTTCACCCTGCTACCTTCTTGGAAAAATGATTACTCCAAACTGCCCTTTTCCCATTGCCTCTGCTCATATGATAAGTTATTTCAGGGCTTGAAGTTTTCAGTGGGATCTGTTAGCACCTAGCAGTTGGACTTCGCTTTTTAAGCTTTTGGAGTTAAATGAAGATAGAGAAAAACATCGCAAAATATTGCTTCCTTTCCACCTCCACACCTACATGGATCTTGAAGACAATAATATTTTAGAAAAGGGGGTTTTTATTATTTTTTTCATTTTATGTTTAGTTTAATGGTTTTTCTGGCCAATTTGATATTCAAACTAAGAAATGTACCTAAGTTTTGATTTTATTCAGTCGTTTTCTCATTCATTAAGCTATTTCCTGCTTTTGCCTGCCTGGAGGTGTTCATCTGTAATCATAGAGATCTTCCTAGCTTGTGATGTAGTGAATTCTGTTATATATTCATAAACACACATGTTGTAATGGTGATGGTTGCTTAACATTTTACTATGTAGTCAAGGTGTGGAAACAACTTGTTGCTTTGGTTTTTGATGGGGTTTTGTTTTTTAAAAAAGCCACAACTTTTATGACTTCAGACTAAAAGCCCAGTTAGTTGTGCTGTTTCGTTGCATTGGCCTATCATCGGTCTGTACTTTGAAGGCTTTTAGAAAATCTTTCAGAAAATCAGGTATAAATACACTTTGCATGTCAGAGGTAAATGGACCTCCAGAATCCGAGACGGCAGAACATACCTGTTCTCTGCCAGAGAAAGCCTCGGGAGCACTCTGGGCCAAGTTCTCTCCATCGGAAGGGCAGAGAATCACTCTTCTACCTTGCACTGACCGTTTCTTCTGAGAGATGCGGTGTCTGTGTCTGGCACTAACACTGAATAGTAAGATACCTTACCTGGGGTGTGAAAACGAGACATAGCAAATCCTCCTCAGCACCTGGTTGGATGAACGACTGTCTGATCTGCTGCATGACGTGTAAAGGTGAGCGGTCGTTTCCTTATCCCTCCGCCTCCTGTTAACTTTCATCCTCTTGTTAAAACACTGTAATATTTAAACAGAGGACACCAGGAACTTTTTGTTTATTTTATTTCATTCAGGTGCAGCTGCTTCCAGCCGGTACGCGCTGGTTAACCTTCTGCGCTTGCTGTTAGCGCGTATCTGTAAACCCACAGACATCCACAGCTGCAGTGTGGTTCAAGAAATTAAAACAAAGGAAACTGCATTTTTGGCATGAAGATGGAGACTTTTAAAGATAGGAGAGATTGTTATTTTTCTTGCGCCCAGAATCCATTTGCTCTTCCCTCTCATAAAATGACATAATTAAGGGTGTATGTACTCGGATACATCAGCAGGTGCATTGTAGTTGTAATTAAGGTTAGTTTTGATTACTGTGATATTAGGCATTTTGAAATTCTTTGTCTTGTAGCAGGTAGCAGTAATAGGTTTATTGTATATTTAAATTCTAATTGTTAAGCATATGATAATCTAGCCTTACTTTGCACAGAGGGAAAATGTGACTTAAGTGCAACAAAGTCTATCATTAAGATGAAGTTTTTAATGCAAATTACCTGTATTCAAGCATTTTATTAGCTGATCCATAGATTACTGTGGAGCCTGGAGCTTTTAATCAGAGTTTCTCATTGAAAAACAGGGTAGGTGGTGAGAGAGAGAAATAAAGCATTACGTAGCTAAAATCATGCCAAACCGATTTGAAAGATCATGGTATTTACTTCTAACAGGTGGCATTATGATGAAAGGAAATAAGTTTTCGTTGACTTGGTGAGAGCTACTTTATATCAGGCCGTTTTTAAAAACTCGTTGCCTGAGTCATACGTTTGGTCCTTGTGAAAACGTGTGCAGTGGCGGGGGGAGAGGCTCTCTGAGCTCCAGGCCTGTGCCTGTGCTGCAGATCCCAGCGCTGGCGCTCTGCTTTGGGAACGTCCTACAGCAAGCGCTAGGCTGCAGCAGCGCGTCCCGTGGGCAAGCTGGTTTCTCTCTGTTGGTGTAAAAAAAAAAAAAATAACAAAAAATCTGTGTTTTAGTGATACCCGTTTATGCAAACTGAACTTCAGATGAAATAAGGTGCTAGGTCATTTAACTTAATTTAATGACCTATATGAATATCAAATTGCAAAGCAAATAAGTTTTGCAGTTAAACCAGGTCTATAGCAGCTTCGTGGGGTGTGGAATCACCCGTGGGAAGTTCAGGTGGTGCTTTGTTTTTTATGGTGTCTGCTGATGCTTTTGCAAATTAGCAGTTTTTTTTTCTTTTTTTAATTTCTTGAGGACTAACAGATGCAAAACTGACACAAAACCAAAATGAGCTGTGTTTTTTTCACATGGATTACTCTGATACCCAAGAACAGTTCACTTTCTGTCTAGGTTTTGGCTGTTGTTGTGACATGTTTTCTGACAAATGATTGCTCTTTAGATTCTACCTACATCATTATTCTACTGCGTATTTAGTATTCAAATACAGACTTCATTGTTGTATTAACTTAATTTTTTTATGTGGAACCCCAAGGTATGATTCTTGAACTTTATGTGTCCACAGCTGCTTTTTTTAGCTCCTCTTGTTTTCATTGCAGAGTACCATTTGTTACTATTTGTAACAAACAAATCAAACACCTTGCAGCTGAGAACACATCGGAAAAAGTTGGCAAGGATGGCAAAAGGCACCAAATGATTTCTATATCAAGACCTACTATATAAGTGACATTTCTTCTATCTAGAATTGACGGAGGATATGATCTGTAAAATGTGATGTGGTGTGGGAAGTGAGAAGTGTCCAATGCTTGCGTTGTTTTTGCTTTTGTTAAGTGGCTGCTTCAAGTCACTGTTTCTATTGGCTTTTTCCTTAGGGACAGATACCAATTTCTTGCTAATAAAGCGTTAGGGCTTTCCTTGAGAATGAGGAACTACAGAAAAAGAGAATGGAGAGAATCCAGAAAACAGCTTGTAAAAAGAGGAGGAGTGTGGGTCAAGAAATGTAGAAATGGGGAGCCGAAGGGAGCGCTAAGCAGGGCATGGTCTGGGTCTTGTCCGCTTTCTCCTGTCCTGGAAGAGGGAGCTGAGGAAGACTCCACAGAGATGCTCTGCCTGAGGAGGTGGAATGAAGTGCCAGGGGTATCAGGGTCATCTTGTGAAGTTGCTTCTGCCCAACTTCATCTTGGTCAAAGCCACTGGAGTTGTTGAAGAGATCCTCTGTCACATTGAGCCTTAGCGGGGAAGTGTGTAAATACAAAGGTAAGCGAAGAGCGTTGTGAAGGGTTTTGGAGAACCTGGAGGAGGGTTTGCCATTTGTCCCACTTGGGCCATGGCACACGTGTGTTCCACCTTATCCCGGAGGGAGCTCAACTCTTGGGACCCCATGAACAGCAGTTTGGACGTGCCCTTCTCTTTAAAGTATTTTTCCTGGCTGGAATCTTCATTTAGCCCAGAGTATGAGCTGGTCCCCCTGGCCTCTTCCGTTTTCTGGTGGAAAGAGATCCTCTCCCCTGCTGTCTGGACAGGGCAAAAGGTGAGAAAGCTAAGTCTGACTACATAATGCAGTTTTCCAAGACGACATGTGAAGATGAAGAGGATGTCATGAGGCCTAAAGAAACACCTTGTGGGAAAGCAAGTTTATAACTCGGGGACAATAATCTCCTGTAGATGTTACAGTTCCCTCCGTCCTGTAGCCAGACTTTGTGCCATTGCTATAGAGGTGGCATTGTGGGGCTGGGCACCGGTGACTATCCTGGTGCCACATATCCAAAGGCCCATTCTGTATGTTGGTTCTGCCACAGATGCCCGGGTTACCTGGTACGCTGTGTAGTTTGAGCCATCTTTAGCGTTTTCCTTCGATACCCGTTACAGTGAGTGCCGGGCTTACCTGCAGCCCTAATCGCTGTGCACTTCACTGTGTTCCTGGCAAGTCTCGCTTGTGTTTTCCTGTAGTCTGACATCAGACAGTTCGACATTGCACTCAAGAAATCCATTGTTTTCTGCAGCTAAGCGGCACTTTTTGTCTCTTTTTTTTTTTAATCAGGATAATCGTATGTGCTACTTGTATGTCTTCAATCAGGATTTTTTTTTTTTTTTCTAATGGATGGTGTCTCTTTAGAAGCTTGCTATTTCAGGACCTAAACTGATATTATAAAGTTCCCTTCAGAAGAGGTTTTTTTTGTGGTGGTGGGTTTTGGGGTTTGTTTTGATTGTTTTTTTTGGGTTTTTTTAAGCAGAGGTTTGAAATTATGCCATTCATTAAAGAAAGCATTTGCTAAGTAATTGACAGAAAGAATATAGAACATCATTTGGCCAAATAACTGCTGTGCTTTTCAGCCATAGGGCAGTGTTGTGTGATGATTTGGTTGAATTTTTAAATCGGTTACAGCCATAATTACATTGGTATTACACAGAATGGTTTTTCAGGACCTCTTTTAGAAGCAATTTTATTGTTTCTGCAGGGCAAGAGCTGTGTTTTCAGAGCAGAACCTGGTTTTTGCTGGTATATTTTTTTGAAAAAGAAAAACCAAAAACCCCCCAAACATATTTATATTATCTTCAGCGTGAGGTTTGTGGCTATAATTATAAAACTTTCTTCAACTTGTTGCTTATGGAGTAGTTATATGACCATTTTCTTTGGTAGTAAAGTTGACTTGAAAAATTCCTGCCCTCACACCCCTGCTGCTCCGCTCAAAGCTACAACGTCCTGCTCCTCCTGTGCTGCTACAGCTACTAGAACTGCTTTGAAGTGTGACCAAAATGGTTAAAATCCTTGCTCCAGCCCAGCTCTGCTCTTTTAACCAGTTAATTTCATGGCCCTCTCTAAAATATGGCTCCGCCTTGTGTTGTACTGATACAAAGGCAGAGTGTGAAAGAAAGGGTGAAGCGTTATTGTAAGTGAATTTTGCCACTGAAGAAAATGTGCTGAGCATCTCCCTGAAGGGAAGGAGCAAATGCCAACGTGGCACAGTGTTGATCTGATCTTTTAGGTGTATTAACCTGAGATGGTTTTTAATTTGAAGGGCTCTTGGGAGTCTTCCCTTCAACTAGAGATGCTGCTGACTGACTTGGACGATGATATGTATCCCCATGCCATTCTCAAAAACTATCAGCGGGAGTCCTATTTTTGCTTACTACTGAGACTAACATAGTATTTGTAACATTTTTTTAGTTCTGTGAAATGTGATTGCCCTCATGGTCATCAGAGCAAAATTTGTTTTGACAAAGTTATCAAAAGGATCACCAGCGTTCCTCTTCATATTTTTAATTACTCCAGAACGTACTCAAGTATTTGTTAGGACAAATAAAACTGGAAGATGACTAATACATACACACTCATTTTAGACACAGCATGTGAGTGGGGAGTGACAGGAGGAAGAAGAGACACAGGCAGATCTGTGCAGTAGTACAGTGAGAGGTGTGAAAGAACTGGGTACCGAAGCTGACCTCAGTGGTACAGTAAGGCTAGAGGTGTAAGCACTGCAAATCTAGA